>NC_091328.1:3937687-3950187 GCF_038502225.1 Cherax quadricarinatus | reverse complement strand
GGGGTTTCGTTCACTCTGTGTTCAATTTGGCTTCCATCACCTCGTCAATTTTTCACTTGCATATTGTTGCCAGAGAGAGAAAGATCGTAAATTTCGCTGACTGAAGATTGCAATATTAAGTTTTCTCAGAATTTAAGTTTTCTTAACACGTTTAAGTAAGCGAGTCCGTCGCTCTTCTGATTGGGTAGACAGGTGCGAGCCTGCAAATCTTACTTCTAAGACTCTTCAAGCAGAGAAAGCGTTTATCTTGTGACGTTTCGCCCATTAATGGGATTTTATTAAGTGATGTATGTCAATGGTACTGTATTATTTATACGTTATATGCGGTTTATGGCATATTATTGGGAAGACGTATCGCCCACCAAGGTTTATATTAATTCTCAGCTCGTGAGAACTGGTAAAATCTCTGGTGGGCGAAACGTTTAAAAGAAAAATGCCATTAACAGCATGTTGCAAGTTAACTTACCAAGTTGTTAATTTACCAAGTTGTTAACTTACCAAGTACTCTGGGCAGTCTCACTAAGACGTTACACAGAGCGAAACGTCGCCCCAATAAAAAAAAGACTGTTTTGGTCTTCATGGATATAAACAATGGTCGCTAATATGGTCTCCGACCGATAATTAGAGACCTCTTTCAATAGTCCGGTACTAGATTATTAGGTTTAAAGCCTGTCGACCGCACCGTAGACTAGAAACTAGAATTCACATGCACACTACCATCAAAAATATGTATATATGAATATGTATATGGATATGTACAATATGGGACTGACTGACTGACTCACTCTCTCTCTCTCTCTCTCTCTCTCTCTCTCCCTCTCTCTCTCTCTCTCTCTCTTTCTGCTCAGGATTATTTCCAAACCAAGAGCTGTTACCTATATTAGCTCATTTAATAGCCTTTCTTTGTAGTAGTGTTGCGAGACATACAAACAGGGAACAGGATGAAGCTGGAGGTATTTGTGAGCCAGCGATTTCATTTGGTGAACTGACTTCATTTCTTCGATGTCATTATACTATACGAACATTTCTGTCTGTCTGTCTCTATCTTTCTCTCTCTCTCCTCTCTCTTTCTCTCTCCCACTCTCCCCTACTACATGTACCACCAATGTGATTAGCAGTGATTATATTTAACACGTATTTTCCATGTATGCGTCTGTATCGATGACATTTCAAGGCAGTTACATTAGTTCTAACTACCAAATAGCTTTTATATTACCAAATTATCCTCTTGAATACATAAATGCCTCAGTGTCGACGCGAGACAAATCTTCATTCTAATAAGGTAATTATGCTGATTTATCACGGATTATTTTTTTTTATAAATAAGAGGCGATTACTTTGTTCATTCATGGTTACGACTCAATTAGAGTTCAAGGGAAGGAAATTCGCCAGACGTTGCCAATGTAACAAGCGAGGCGATTACTTCATAAGGGGTAAATGCGCAAATGCGTTGCTTTGTTTTTTTAAAGGTTCATAAATGTCTTGTAATGTTACTCCTGAGGGAAGGGAAAGGGGGAAGGGACGAGAAGGGGGATGGGAAGGGGGTAGAGGTAGTGGGAAGAGATGAGAAGGGGAAAGGAGACTGGAAGGTGAAGACTGGGGGAGAATCAAGGAAGAGGAGATGAGGTTAAGAGGGAGGAGATTGAACATTAAAATGGTATAAAATACCGACAGATTGTTAGGTAAGACACATATGCAACAGTTAGGTATCTTTATTTCGAAACGTTTCGCCTACACAGTAGGCTTCTTCAGTCGAGTACAGAAAAGTTGATAGAAGCAGAAGATACTTGAAGACGATGTAATCTTGGTACAGACCATCAACTTCGACCTCTACTAGTGAGCACGGCTGGGTTTGAGAGGGACCTGCCCTCCCAAAGCAACCTACGTCTCACCTCCTGGCACTATATAAAGGCTCCATCCTGTCACTTCAACTTCATATTGTTTCAGACAACGGAACAATGCTCTTCTCCAGACTGAGGGACTGACCACCTCAAAACTTTAAGGGTGATGGACTGATTACATCGTCTTCAAGTATCTTCTGCTTCTATCAACTTTTCTGTACTCGACTGAAGAAGCCTACTGTGTAGGCGAAACGTTTCGAAATAAAGATACCTAACTGTTGCATATGTGTCTTACCTAACAGGGAGGAGATTGCAGACTTGGACAAGAGAGGGAAAGGGGAAAAGGAAGGGGAAGAGAGAGAGAGAGAGAGGAAGGAGGGGAGAAGGGAGGGGTAAGAGTGGAGAAGGTAAGGAACCGTTCCGACATGTTATCCTCGCATAACATCTGGAAACAAATTGGCCAATCAAAAACGATTTGCCGAGAATGCTGCTCCGCAATTTGCCTTCTGGCAGCGAGAGTCATCCTGCTTCTCGAGCGAATTACCCAGACCTTGAGGGGTTTGCAGTTGTTTATCGCCCGTCAGTCAGGCTCCAGCTCCCGGCCTTCGGCGCGCGCCACCTTGTCTTCAGCAACGAGGGCGGAAGCGTCGATGATTGGAAACAAAATGTCGGGAAATAGGCATATAAGATGACACAGGCAGAGAACATCTATAAATGGAGACGTTTCGCTCAAGTTGCAACCAGACCAAAGTTATATCCGGCTTTATCCTTCACACCTGGAGGGTGTTCCTGCAGGGTGCTCCGGGGGTCAACGCCCCCCGGCTTGGTCCATGACCAGGCCCCGTATGCGTATAAGAATAATTTCAACGTGAGGTGGAATCAACGAGAAATATACATTAATTCATTTTCCATTTATTTTTATAACACCTATACGTACTTGGATCTCCCATGTTGTTAGAATCGTTAGTGATAGTCTGAGTGCCACTAAACTACTCTCCGTACTTTCTACTACCACTATTACCACTACCTACTTCTTCGTCTTCCTCTCTTGGTCCCGTCCCTTTTCCCTTCGCCTATATATACTGGCTCCCTCACTCTTTTGTGTTATCCTTTGTAAATGGCCCAAGTCGGACCATTTACAAAGTCACACTGCTGTTATAAGTCATGTTTAGTGTAGACAAGGTAGCAAATAATTAAGTTCGTTGTGTAGAAGCCAACCACAACAGGAGTGGTGCAATTCCTATTTAAGAAAGAAGGAACAAGGAAGGAAAGAGTAATAAAGAGGAGGATCAAGAGGAGAATGGGTTAGGATGAGGAGAAAGAGGAAGGAATTAAAAGTAATACAAAAATAGTGTGTGAAATTAGAAAAGGAAATTAGTTGAGAAGGAGCAAGGAAAGTGAGCAACAAAAGAACGATAGGAGTAAGAGAAAAGTAAATGACGAGAGGAACAAGAAGGAAGAAAAACAGGAGAATCAAAGGAAAGAAATAAAATCAAGAGAACAAAGAATATAAGAAACAGGAATAGAAAAAAAACAGGAGAAAGAGAAAGGAAAAAGGATAGAGAGAGAGAAGCAAGCGGGTGAAGAAAAGAGGGGGTTAACACACAAGGAGAAAGACGAGTAAGAGCGAGCCAAGACTTGGGTAATGACTGTTGTGTTTACCACAACATATCACAATATCCTGGTTGTTTACAGAATGGTGTTAGCGGCAGTGATTACTGCCTTGTGAGAGTTCGCTAAAGTTCCATCGTCACTGTGATCTGAAAGTGAGAGAGAGAGAGAGAGAGAGAGAGAGAGAGAGAGAGAGAGAGAGATTATATATGGAGAAACCCAGAGTGACAGAGATGGACAACGAGAGAAAACACATCGCAAAGCGCATCTCAAAAAGACAAATCAAGACTTCTCCTACACTATATAAGAACAGCAGAACTTAAACATGGTGATAAATTAGAATTATTCATCTAAATTGGCCATAAATTTACAATACACCCGGATCCAGCAAATGGCTCATTAGTAAAGTGTTAGTGTCGTAACAGCAAAACATGGAGTCTCGCAGAGGGTAATTTACACACACACACACACACACACACACACACACACACACACACACACACACACACAAACTGCCTTGGTGCGAAAAGGGAAGCAGAAAAAACAATGTAAATGCGACACAGAGTAACCAAAAGAAGGACTGAATCAAAAACTACTCCACACAGACAATAAGATTGAAATTCTCTCACAACACAGAATAGAGAAGTACGCATTGAATCAAACAGTAAGTTCCTCAGTGCGTTATAAATGAGCAAAGGGTTAAAAACGCACATTCATTAAGAGAGGTTATGTTCTGTAAGATTTGTCAGGAAACAGGACAAGTGTTTCCTGCCGCTGGTCTTAGTTATATGATGATCCGCAGCTGGAGCTTTTGGTCATTTGATCGAGGACTTCCGCTGGTTTACCCTTCTCTTCTTCTTTAAAAACAGACTTTTTAACACGACGTTTCGCCTACGTGAGTCATTATCAACAGAGGAGTTCTGCACCGGATTTTTTCAGGAGGGAAAGGAAGAGGTACACAATTGCCCGAATTTTACCTTACGACACACAAGGCTCAAAATTAACGATTATTCCTAAAGCATAACTCTAACATACGTTTTGACAGTCAGAGAAAAGTAAACATGAAACGATGATACACAGATATGCATCGAGAATAATAATGCATATACATGTGGAGGAATATATATATATATATATATATATATATATATATATATATTATATATGCAAGGAATTCGCAAGAGCAGACAAAATATACACAAACACTGATCTCTGGCTGAAGGAGACTCGAACCTACGAACCTTGGAACAAGGTACGTAGTGCTTTACCAATCTACCCACATTGAGCCAATACCTTGGAGTCCAGCTTGCGCTAGGTTCGAGTCTCCTTCAGCCAGAGATCAGTGTTTGTATATATATATATATATATATATATATATATATATATATATATATATATATATATATATATATATATATATATATACACACACACATTCAAAGTTTACTTAAATCCCAACACGGTCATAATTAATATTAAAACATTCTTGACGGGTGGTGAACGGGTGACATGTCGCACTAATGACCCTCGTGTGTCGATTAGCTTTGAGCAACATTTGCGTATCTTTATTCTGGTAGTGTTTCGCTAGACAGTGGCTTCTTCAGTTCAGTGTAGAGAAACTTAGAAGATGAGGAGGATGAGGAGTTTGAGGTAATCAGTCCCTCAGCCTGGACTCGATATGTTCAGACCATCAGTCTTGATAAAAGTGTCTAACTTACCAGCGAAGCAAAAAAGTGAGGTTATACAAACCATACCACGGGCGGGATTGAACCCGCGGTCAGAGAGTCTCAAAACTCTCTGACCGCGGGTTCAATCCCGCCCGTGGTATGGTTTGTTTGCAATCGTGTCATTACGATTTCGTGAGTCAAGTAAGGTTATACAAACCATACCAAGAGCGGGGCTTAACTCGCGGTAACAGAGTCGTAAAACTCCAGACCGACGAGTCAGTTATACATACAGTGTTTTATACACGAAGTGTATACACGTGTTTTATACACGAAGTGTATAAAACACGGAAAGCTTACTTTAATCCCAGTTTTAAAGCATAAAACATTCTCGACAAGCGGCTACCAGGCTACCTGCATTCTTAATGATCCTCGTATAGTCGATAGATTAACGCCCAATGATCAAAGACGGAAAAAAAATACAATCAAGAATGCACTAGGCATAGTCTAACAATATGCAAAATAAGTGAAAGGCACTTTAGTGTTTCTGATTGTACTTGGCTCTTCGCTAGAAAATATTGTAAAAGGCTTATTGAGTATCTAGAAAAGATTTGATTCTTCACAGAACATCAGCCTGGACAAAAAATTGTATAGGTAGCATTTCCCTAGAGATATAAATACATTTGAGAAGACTATGAGAGAGAGAGAGAGAGAGAGAGAGAGAGAGAGAGAGAGGTAGAGAGTGAGAGAGGTAGAGAGTGAGAGAGGTAGAGAGTGAGAGAGGTAGAGAGTGAGAGAGGTAGAGAGTGAGAGAGGTAGAGAGTGAGAGAGGTAGAGAGAGGTAGAGAGTGAGAGAGAGAGAGAGAGAGAGAGAGAGAGAGAGAGAGAGAGAGAGAGAGAGAGAGAGAGAGAGAGAGAGATAGAGAGAGAGGTAGAGAGTGAGAGAGGTAGAGTGTGAGAGAGGTAGAGTGAGAGAGGTAGAGAGTGAGAGAGGTAGAGAGTGAGTGGGGAAGTGGGGAGTGAGAGAGGTAGAGAGAGGTAGAGAGAGGTAGAGAGAGGTAGAGAGAGGTAGAGAGTGAGAGAGAGAGAGAGAGAGAGAGAGAGAGAGAGAGAGAGAGAGAGAGAGAGAGAGAGAGAGAGAGAGAGAGAGAGAGAGAGAGAGAGAGAGAGAGAGAGAGAATTTAAGTCTCCGCACTGTCGCTTGATCTTCAGATAGTTCCAGACTATGGAAATGAACTTCTCCAGGCTGAGGGACTGACAACCTCAAATCTACGACTTTAAGGGTGATGGACTGATTACATCGTCTTCACATCTCTACTGTTCCTGCATACTTTCTGGATTCGACTGAAGAAGCCTACTGTGTAGGCGAAACGTTTCAGAATAAAGTTGCCTAACTGTTGCCTGTGTCTTACCTACCAACCTGTCGGTATTGTATACCATTTTAATATTCATCCTATGCGGGTTATTTGCTATTGTTCCAGTCACAGCATTGTTCCTTTTTGTTAATGATCTTTTGTTAATCTCGACTTTAAAATTTTGTTTGAGTTTGCCTTTAGTAGAGGAACACTGCAGAAGGCCTACTGGACCATACAAGGCAGGTTCTTATCACAACAATGCTGTTTCTAGTCATTGTGAGAGTGTCTAATGTACTTTATTTCCAGTCTGGCGTCCACGTTATGTGAATTATTTTAAGAAAATGTGAATTATAAGTTTGACTTTAAGATGCATCGTGCGAGAGGTAAGTTGCAGGTGTGCGGGAGGAGAGTGAAAGTGCAGGTGGTGAAGTGCAGGTGAAGTGCAGGTGGTGAAGTGCAGGTGGTGTGACAGTGGTACCACGAATTATATGCTAACGCGCTGCACTACCGTCTAACACCACGACTACGTCTACCACCACCACTACTACCACCACAACTACCACCACCTCTGCCACTACCACCACTACCCCCACTACTACTACGACTACCACCACCACCATCACATAGCCGCCCCCCCCCCCCACCAGTTCATCAAATTCACGTCGCGCAATGAGCGTATGAACCACTTATACACTTAACTTACACGGAGGGAATGCAGAAGGCACATTAAGTGCGTTGAGCTCTTTATACTTCGCTCTCACACTTACAAAAACAATGGTGCCATGAGAGTCTAAGTGTCCTGGGCAGACAGAGTCAACAATTCACTACATTACATGCTGCGCATAGTTCCAAGTATTTTCCTTTATCACGCAGCATACTAACAATATTTTGCCCTTAGGTGGGTCGACAGTGAGGCCTTTTCTTGCCTTTTTTTCTATTATTCCTCGTTTTGTGTTGCTATTGTTGCTCTCGTAATGTTGATGTTGGGTTGTTAGGGGCTACCGAAGCTTACGCCTTATCTCTTGATGCATGGGATTGTGGTGTCGTTTTTATTATTGTTGTTAGTGCCGTTGTTGCTACTGTTGTTGCTTTCGTTGTTGTTACTGATGATGATGATGATGATGATGATGATGATGATGATGATGATGATGATGATGATGATGATGATGATGATGATGATGATGATGATGATGATGATGATGATGATGATGATGATGATGATGATGATGATGATGATGATGATGATGATGATGATGATGATGATGATGATGATGATGATGATGATGATGATGATGATGATGATGATGATGATGATGATGATGATGATGATGATGATGATGGTAGTGTTGCTGCTGACGCTGTTTACAATGCAATAAAGGGGAGAGTGGGACTGTTGGAGGATCATCAGTTCCCTTTCCCCCCACATACTCCAACAAGCCCTTCTCCAGCACTCACTCCAATACTCGCTTCTCCATCACATACTACCCTCAACATGTGCAGACTTGCAGATTCTCCAACAGGACCTCGGACACACCACTTGCACACCATTGCAGATGGCTTGAGGTTTCTTCACTATGAGGCAGCTGGTTCCCTTGAAAGTCCCTGTGCCATGAGTAAGTTCCACCATGAAGCAGCTGGTTCCACGGAAAGTCTCGTGCCATGAATAAGTCTCACTATGAGGAATATATTATATATATATATATATATAGAGATATATATATATATATATATATATATATATATATATATATATATATATATATATATATATATAGATATATATATGGCTGGTATTTATTGCGGTGTACTCGGTGGTATGAGTATCCACAAATCAAGACACTGGGCTCCACTGGAGTCATCCTCGACTTTATGTAACAGTGCCTCGAGCGCCGCGGTGATACAAGGTTTGACCAGCACCTCTGGCTTCCAGACAGTGGTCGAAGGCGAAGCTGAGTCAAGACCCATATGCTACTGATTCGTAATTACCGATTTGGTGGTTAGATGCAACCACTGCAGGAGACTCTGCCCCGGGGTGTAGAGACGAGGCAGTGATATCGAGTGAAGTAGTTGTTTTAACTTCACAGCTGTCAGTGTCGGGGCTGTCTGTAGTGTTGCATTTAAGTGAAGCAGCTGTTTTAACTTCACAGCTGTCAGTATCGGGGCTATCTTTGACGTTACACTCTTTAGTCTTCTAATGAATAATTAGTGCTGGAGGAAGACAGTATCACCACCTGGGTCTGCCAAGTTGTTTTGGGAATCCCCGTGTCGACATTATGCGTCCTGTCTGTGGAGATTATTGTCGACTTGACTTCCAACAGTGACTCGCTGTTATACAGCTTTCAGCGTGCGCGAAATCCAAGTCTCATGAATCGTTGCAATCTTCTGTATGTCTGTTCTGATTATCTGTAGTGGTTTGGAGCGAATATAAATGGTGTCAGAGCTCGGTGAGGGATTCCCTCTGGTGGTAAAGCATTTTTGGCAAGCTTTCCAGCCTTCACCTCACCCACACAGCCGGCTGCAACCCAGCATGCAGAGGAGGTGGTGGTGGGCAGGAGCACAGCTGACTGTAGATGGAGTGGTAAAGGTTTATGAGGTGAATTAACAAGTGCAGTGTGAGTGTGTGTGAGTGTGAGTGTGTGCGTGCGCGTGTGTGTGTTGTGTGTATTTGTGTTTGTAATAATGGTGGTTGTTCACGTCCTGTTGGTGATTGTTGTTGGTTATTTTAGTTGATCAAGTTATCGTAGCTGAAATTACAGTAAGTGTTGGCTGAGGTGTAGATCTTCACTGGTTGCTGTTATTTAGTTTGGATATAGTCTGGAGATTTTGTAGTCGTCCATTATGTACTGTTCCTACGGGTGGATGTTATGGTAAATGAAGGAAAGGGAACCTGCAAATCATCTGATAAGCTGTGTGCATTCAGGATGTCTTATACCTTTGTATTACTGATATCTTTCCTCATATATATATATATATATATATATATATATATATATATATATATATATATATATATATATATATATATATATATAATGTCGTGCCGAATATGTAAAACTTGCGATCTTGGCTAAAATAGCAACGCTCATCTTGCTATATATGACAAGTAAAAATTTGTGTATGCAATAATTTCTTAATCATTCTGAAACTAACGAAAAAAGTATATTTCACTGTTTGTTTAGTATTAAATTATTGTAAACGTATCTAAAATATATTTAGTTGGATTAGGCTAAAATAAATTGCACTTGTTATACTGAGGTTAGGTAAGTTTTCTAAGGTTATTTTGGTGTAAATTTATAAATTTTTACATTAACATTAATGAAAAAAATATATATTTAAACGTATAAGATAAAATTTTAGAAAGGACTTAATTTTAAATGAGTTCTTGCTTATTGACCAGTTTTACCTATTAGGCACGACATTTTAATATATATATATATATATATATATATATATATATATATATATATATATATATATATATATATATATATATATATATATATATATATATATATATATATTCTCCTTCTTTCTATGCTTCATTGTCTGTCTACTTCCAGACAATTAAAATTTTTAAAATAAGTAATTTTTGCTGGAAGGCTAAATTTGGAGGCCACAATTACATGTACTTACTGGACCCACCTCCGGGACACATCGCCAGGCAGGACGCCCCACGAATGCATAAAAACACGATAAATAAATAAAAGATAAGGTAAAAAGTACCAATTAACCTTGCTAACAGTGCAGGTGAGCGTGGCAACAATACCAGAGAGCTGGCGAGGGCTACTCAGGAAATATAATGGAACATTAATACCCTCCCCATGTTAAAATCATTTTCAGCTGAAGAAGGCCGAGTCCAGGTCTTGAAGAATACCAAGAGGCCGCTACTGGGGTGGGAATGGGGGAGGAGGCGAGAGAGGGGTAGGGGAGTGAGTGGGAGCAAGGGATAAAAAGAGGGGGGAGGGGGAAAGGAAGGGAGGGAGGTAATTGCTAAAAACGACCGTAACTATGAAGGAACTAGGTAATTAT
Organism: Cherax quadricarinatus; assembly: GCF_038502225.1. Classification (NCBI taxonomy): domain Eukaryota; kingdom Metazoa; phylum Arthropoda; class Malacostraca; order Decapoda; family Parastacidae; genus Cherax; species Cherax quadricarinatus. Next base: position 3,939,687 of record NC_091328.1, on the reverse strand, counting down.
CTAAGTTGAGACCACCTAATGAGGGCATAATGTACAGGTAATATAAGCGAATGAACACCTGTCAGTCCTCGATTTTAATTTTTGGAGGCGGGGACACTGTTGTTGAGCTCGTCACCCTGAGGACGTAACACCACATACAAGTCTGGAGGAGAGAAAGATGTCTGATATCTTTTCGTATAGAATAAGAAATAATGGTTAACGTTCCTCATACATTTGCATCCGAGCGGCGCAACGGGGCGACATATCATGAGAATTACAGAAGACAAGAATTTATCTCAGACAATATTTGGACTGATAAGAGTCTGTTCTACAACTTTCGTGTCATCGTTGATTCATTCATTGATTTGTTTTTCCGCCTCCCGTGTCTGCGGTTACAGATGTGTAGTTACGGGAACAGAGCTATGCTCGTGGCGCTCCTTTTTCAGGGTGTGGTTACGAGAGCAGAGCTACGCTCTTAAAAGAGCTATCTCGTGATGTCCTGTCTTCAGTGTTTGCAGTTACAAGAGTAGAGTTATATTCCTCGTGCTCCGTCTTCAGTACATGTATTTACGGAAACAGAGTTTTGCTCTCTAAGCAGTTTAAGTTACATATAATTTGACGTACTGTTGGAGTGTGAGGGAGATAACATTTATGAAGGGATTCAGGGAAACCGGCAGGCCGGACTCGAGTCTGGAGATGGGAAGTACAGTGCCGGCACTCTAAAGGAGGGGTGTTAATGTTGCAGGTTTATAACTGTAGTGTAAGCATTCCTCTGGCAAGGCAGTGATGGAGCGAATGATGATGAAAGTTTTTCTTCTCCGGGCCACCCTGCCTTGGTGGGAAACGGCCGGCGTGTTAATAAAAAAAAAAATAATTTAAGTAGTATCACCTCTAGTGCTTGCTACTTTACTTACTCTAGGCAAGCTTACGCACTGGCCTGGAGTTTTACAACTCGCTTGCCGCGAGTTCTATCCCCGCCCGTACCATGGTATCCTCTCTGTCGTTTAGCAATTCTGCTTTATGTCTTTTCAATCATCAGGAAATCTGCGATATGCTCAACTTTCTATAGTAATCAAACTTATTACCATAAATTCAGAAGCACGAGATTCGACCCCTGGAACAGCAAATAGATAATTAAATATAAGATGGCATAAATTCACCCATGACCCATGGCACGACAAATAAAACACCATACATTACCTCTTAACCCTCGGTATCACCAATAAAACACCACATATTCTCTCGTTACACATGATACAAACAAAAAACACTTTCTCCTAACCCAAGGTACCACCAATAAAACACTACAAACTATTTTATAATTTATAGTTCACCAATAAAACAAACTTTTATCAATAGCACTCCAATAAAACACAAACTCTCAATTCATACCCCATCAATAAAACACCAAAACTCTCTCCTATAACCCAGAGCACACTAATAAAACACCACAAACTCTCTCCCATAACTTATATCAAACCAATAAAACACCAAAACTCTCTCCCATAATCCAGAGCACACCAATAAAACACCACAAACTCTTATAACCCAGAGAGTACCAATAAAACACCACCTCTCTCATAACCCTTCATATACATCCCTATTAAAACTCAAAGGGAGGGGACATCTCTGACCCGGGCACCGTCGCCATGGCATGCTAATACCAACCTATAACCCATCCCAGGGAAGGAATGAGACCTTTATTATTTCCTCTCAATGACACAGTGGGCAGCTGGATCCAGGATGGGCACGCCAGGGGTTCAGGCTATACGTCATTGTTTCTGCCCGAGATCTTGTAATTTCTGGAGGATCCAACATCTGATTAAAAATATACCCGAGTTTTTCTCTCTACCAGACCTGAGGTCTCTGCTGCTCTTCTCGTCGAAGGGGAGATGCTGAGATGCTAGTAAAGGGCCTTTGATCCAGGTAATTAAGCCTCCCCTCCCTTGTAAATGGTCCAAGTTGGACAGAAACGTCGCCGTAAGTTTCTCTCTCCTATGTACTGTTATTTGTGTATTGTT
>NC_091328.1:3910187-3932687 GCF_038502225.1 Cherax quadricarinatus | reverse complement strand
ATTATAAACTAATTGATCAACATTCCTACTTGCTAACTTACTTGCCTAGGAGCAGAAACAGGAGTAGAAATAGAAACAGAGAAAGACAAAATGAGGAAACCAGAGAGACGAAATAAAATACAACTAAAACTATACGTAGGGAGAAAAATACCTAGTGGTTGAGAGAAGAAAAAAAAAAGGAGACGAAGGTAGTATAAGCGGCCACTCTCATCAGTGACACAAAGCCGCCACTTACTGACCTGATCCTCATTTCTGCGATTGGAGTTAAACACACGCCCTTAGCCCCAGCTCTAGCTCCGACGACAGGAGAGAGAGAGGGAGAGAGAGAGAGAGAGAGAGATGCATACATACAGAGAGCACGCACACGTTCTCACTTCAACTTCTACACTCGTGTGGCGTCGAATCTCTATCGGAACTAGAGGGGGTTTAGGAGCTCTCTTGTAAATGAATCTTTTCGCGTATGTGGCGGCCCACGTAGGTCGTTACGTACGCAGATGTGACGGGCCGTGTCCAGAATCCAGGACACTTGATGGACTGCCTGGTAACTCCCTCCTAAAGGTCAAAGTAATGAACTTCTTGTGAACAAGGCAGGAGGAGACGAGACGTGTTATCGTTGTGTCTCTGTTAGGCTCTCCCAAGCCCTTTGGGGACACCCCGTAAAACTGAACTTATAAGTGTGAGGAGGATATATAAATGTGCTCCAGAGAGAACTGCTTGTGGGTTATCCATTAATTTTTTTTTGGGTTCGAACGAATGTAGCAGTGTCCACTAGCGAGTGATTCTTTTCGGGAATGAGCGGAAACCTACAGAAATGATACAAGTTAACGGGGAAAACGAGAAACTCTAATTGCGGTTTCAAATATGTGATCACTCAACCTAGATGAAGGGAAGGTTTTCGCAGTACTTAGCGAGGGTTTCATTTATCAGCGGCCGAGATACATCTGTTGAAGCTCAGGGCTGAGTAAATCGTACATGAAGGGAAGGCAAATTATGACATTTAGATCCACACATAAGCTAAACCAAATTAAGCCTGAGCATTTAATTCTCTTTCCACGATTCCAGAAGCGGTTAAAAAAAAAACCCAAGAAACTCCTGAGCGACGGGTCATATTTCAGCAACATTTTCCAGATTTGAAGATTTCATGTTTTTTTTTTTTTTTTCGGGGCATGCTCGTGATCAGTCTGGGAGGAGGAGGAGGAACCCTTCTCTTTGATCTTTTTATCACCAGGGGGCAAGAAGGCATTACTCTGCCGCCTAATCCCGCTACACCGACAACGGTCGACCATAACACCTCCCTCGTTTGCGAACACCTCCTTCACCCCGTCTAACACTTCGCGCATCGATCTCAGACTTCCCTGCAAGGCAGTCTCCATCGGGAACGCCTCTCGGGCCTCCTGCAGAGGACGCGTTAGCCGAGGGCGTCCCTCACTACGCCCACCGCGGGGATGTCCTTTAGGAAACACAGAAACAACCGCTCCGTTGCCATTATATGTGTCCATTTCATTACGTGTGGCCTAATAAGAGGTTGGTGTCAGTTTCTACATCTCTTGGCTGTAATCCCCTGGTCTTAAATAGCCGTCTGAGCTCTCACGATTTGACCGAGTGACGCGCTTGGTGGAAAGACGGGTGCAGAGAAGGGTGCTTTGGGGAGAGAGAGAGAGAGAGAGAGAGAGAGAGAGAGAGAGAGAGAGAGAGAGAGAGAGAGAGAGAGAGATAACGTATATGGAAAAAGCAGAAGTAAATGAACGTACGATCATATATATAGATAGTTTTGTAACCACGAACAAGTGGCATTTAATCAATAACAACACTGCGACTAGCTGGGGAATCGAACCCGTGTTGTTTTAGCCCACCTCATAGTGAGCGAAAATTCCCGACGCTCTAACCCACTGGACCATGTGGGGGTTTGAGCGTCGTGAATTGACGCTCACCATAAGGCGGGTTAAAACAACACGGGTTCGATCCCACGGCTAGCCGCACTGTTATTGATATATATGTATTATATATAATTATAAATATATAATTATAAATAAATATATATATATATATATATATATATATATATATATATATATATATATATATATATATATATATATAAGTTTATTATATGATAGTTGGAGGTACAGATATTTTATTTTTTTTTAACGGAGTTACATTTACTTGCTTCGTATCGTTTAACATTATGTCGTTTAGAACCAGTTTCGTTTTATTTAGTTTCTTTCGTTCATCACTACTGATTACTGGGTACCTAATTTATTGTCAAAATTCTTCAATAATTTTTTGCAGGCAATTCCTTGGGAGTTTTCGATATGAAAATGTACAGTTGATATTGGAATTTTAATATGCCTAGGTTACACAGAGCTGAAGGCTGTGTCCAGCTGTTACACAGAGCTGATGGCTGTGTCCAGCTGTTACACAGAGCTGATGGCTGTTTTCAGCTGTTACACAGAGCTGATGGCTGTGTCCAGCTGTTACACAGAGCTGATGGCTGTGTCCAGCTGTTACACAGAGCTGAAGGCTGTGTCCAGCTGTTACACTGAGCTGAAGGCTGTGTCCAGCTGTTACACTGAGCTGAAGGCTGTGTCCAGCTGTTACACTGAGCTGAAGGCTGTGTCCAGCTGTTACACAGAGCTGAAGGCTGTGTCCAGCTGTTACACAGCTGAAGGCTGTGTCCAGCTGTTACACTGAGCTGAAGGCTGTGTCCAGCTGTTACACTGAGCTGAAGGCTGTGTCCAGCTGTTACACTGAGCTGAAGGCTGTATCCAGCTGTTACACAGAGCTGAAGGCTGTGTCCAGCTGTTCCACTCAGGTCTCCTGACAGCTAGAAAAATACAACACACAATAACATCGAAGGCACAAATCGACAAAGAACAACTAACTGTAGACATAGACACAAAGAATAAATATCGTCATACTAAGTTCGAAGTGCAAAACGTTCATTAAATTCAAGGCACGAAATCCCCTTGAGATGGACCTGCCTAGTATGGGTCAGTAGACCTGCGGCAGTGTTCCCTCTTTCTCATGTTCTTAAACTCTTAAAGTTTAAAACGCTCTCCTAAAAGATCTCCGGTATCTGCAGAGGCACAGGTTCAGAACAGGTGCAGAATTTGTTTCCGTCTTTATTTAGTACTTACGTATTGGAAAAAAAATGGGGTTAAGTTTGATTCTCTGTCTAATTCTAAATTCATATTGTCGTTTGCTATTCTTGTTCTTTTTGCAGGTGTCTCTGTAACCATATATAGCTACTATGGCCGTCGGGGCCACTAGACCATTAATTTTTTTTATGGACTATGATTTTAACCAGGTGTTTTGGAGGGCGAGAGAGAGAGAGAGAGAGAGAGAGAGAGAGAGAGAGAGTAAAGTGAGACTGGTCGATGTGGTGGATGACATGGTGCTGGGAGGTGTACAGGTGGGTGTGGCTGCCAGGCCAAATGGTATAGTCTCTCCCGCTGATAACACATTTCGGTAAAAGCTATTTTGGTTCTGACACTGAGTGCTTCTTGCTCGGTCTTGCACGCATGCACGCTATATCTCTCCTCTCTCTCTCTCTGCTATTAACCAGGCATATCATAAAATTCACAGGAGTCTTATGCTGACGTACATAAATTGGTAGTGGCCTCAGGTATGGCTATGAAGCCACAGTATATAAGAGAAACTTTTATCGGGACAAAATTCCGCTGGATAAAGTCATGACTTGAGGAAGCTCCATCCATGAACGAGAAAGTGTCCCACTATAAGCTTTCTAATTCGATAACTGTATTAACATGATGCAAGCTCAAATAAGAATATATATATATATATATATATATATATATATATATATATATATATATATATATATATATATATATATATATGATGGGGTCCACCTCTGGTGTAAATTGTGGGACCCATTGCCTCGGAGAAGTGCATAAAAAGACTTCAAGGAAGAATATTTGGATTTGGATTTCTTCCTGAAGCCGTTTGAATATTCCACTTCCCCTACCACCCCATCTTTTAGTATATTTTTTTTTTTTACCAATAGGAATATTTTATTACATAATATGGTACAGAAGATTTAAGAGATACATTGTTGATATAAAGGTGGCATATACGGTACATGTTGTTACGTGTGTATCACCGATTATAAGGCGAAAATCTCATCCAGCTCCTCAGAGCTGGGGCGTGTGCCCAAAATACAGCAGGCATTACCCCTCTGAACAGCCGCACTGAGCCGCTGGAACAGAAAACTAGCTGCCCTGGGATCCCTAGTTACCCTGATGAGTCTTTTTCCCAGCTCCTTAAGGAATTTAGATGCACTCTTTCCCCATGAGCCAAGGGTCTCTGAGCCTATGGGAACAAACATATAATGATGGGCAAGTTCTCCATATTTTCTAGACTTTTGGGACTCCCTGAAGCTGGCAGCTGCCCCTCCTTCCTCCCTGGTGTATTGGAGATAGGTATCAGCCAAGGTAGATGCACATGTATAGTCCCACACCACCTGCTTCCCATCTGTCCAGGCTTGAAGGGTGATACCATCTGGACGCTTCTGGCTGCCATCAGATCTGCATAGTTGGGGTGGCTCCCTTACTGCTGGGCATCCAGCTGTTGTGAGGCTCCTCTTGATAATGTTATTAACCTCCTCATGTCTTGCAATCTTTCCCTCGGATTTACGGCACACAAGACCATGGTACCCGAATCGGTCTGCTGCTTCACTGCCACAAATACACCTGTGTTCGGCGAGAATAGGGGCGGCAAGTCGAAGGGCAACACCGATGCGGATGGTCTGTGGGTCGAGACGTGTGCCAAGGCTGGAGTTGGGAACAGCCAACAGAAAATCCCCAGCATGAGGGGCTCTCACTGCCAGGAGGCGGGCTCTATCCTTCCCTGACACACTCTGAAGCATTGTTGAGGCAATATTTTCCACTATTGGACCATCCCAGTGCGATTGTTTGTAGTTGTTGGGGGGAGTAGGTCTGGCTCCAGAGCCCGTTAGATTATCCCAGATCATTGCTCCGTCAATGAATTTTTGGTCCTGGACTCCTACCTTGTCCCTAAGATGTTCAGGGAGAATCGCTGCTACAAGCTCTCTGGATGCAATACACGAGGACAGAAAAGCAGGTAACGCAATCTGTGATGACTTGCGGACACCAATGCCTCCTAGTCTGACTGGAAGTGTAGCTTGGTTCCACTGCCCGTCTTCTAGAGTAAGGTTAAGTACTTTCGTAAAAATCTGCCTCAGAATACTGTCATATTCGTGCAGTATAGGGTTATCATATGAAGGTGCACATCTTAGGAAATATGTCAACCTGGGCAGACTCAAGCACTTTGTGAGAAGGTACAAGGCATCGTGGGTGTCCAGATTGCCTATTCGTTGTTCCATTCTCCTTAACTCTTCCAATTTCTTCCTGAGAATTGTGTCAATGGCATTGCTTCCCAGAGGTGCTCCTAGCAAGACACTATTTGTGGGGGCAATGACTGCTGCTCCTGGTAGTTTTGCTCTCACTGCATTTATCACTTGTTGACTGACTGAGATGATTTCACATTTGGATGGATTCAGGATGAGACCCATTTCCTGTCCCCGTGTCATTACCTGTGTAAGGTCATGTAGGAGGGACTCTTTTGTACCTGCTAGTGTGCCATCATCTAGGAACCAGATGTTTAGCTCGCTGGTCAGTCTGACTGTGATTTCCCTAACTGCTATACAGAAGAGAAATGGTGCAAGAGGATCTCCTTGTTGGACACCCTCCGATGATGTAATTTCATGCTCTCCAAAGAGAAGCATTGATTCCTTGCTATACCCGGCTGAAACAAAAGGGAAGAGACCAGGGAAATGTTCTTGTACTGCTGCTAATACCACGTCTCTTTTCAGGAGATTGAACGCATTCTTGAAATCTAATTTTACCACTGCATTGTCCTCAGGCAGGTTGTTGATATACGCCCTTGTTGCATGAACCGCTGCTTCACTTCCTTGAGAGACCCCAAAGCCAAGCTGGTTTGGTTGAAGCATCATGGCTGCCTGTGCACTAATACTTCGGACAGCAGCTTTGGATACGAGGCGGCGTAAGGTGTTGCCTACTGCAATTGGCCGAATTCCTCCATCCTTCTTTTTAAGTGCACAAAGTGTTGCACCAAAAAAGAAAGGCCTAATTTCATCAGGGATCAGACCAGCCAAGGAATTGTTGACGAACCTTGTGATCTCTGAAAGCAGTGTCTCTGCAATTTCCCCAATAACTGGATTAACCATTTCCTTTAAATGCTGTGGCCTTATTCCAGTGTAACCCCCAGCAGAGCCAGATGGGAACGACATTATTGCTTTGTAAATGTCTGAGTCTTCCACTATCAATGGTTCCATAGTGGGGACAGAGGTGTTGGAACTGTTGGTGCCTCTGGTTTCCCTGGCAGGGTGCTTTCCTCTAAGTGCTTCAGCCGTGTCAGCATCCCTGGGAGCAACTGTATCTTCACTGGTAATAATTCTTATTGCCCCCACTGTGTTGCCCTCTTCAATTTTCTTGCTCACCTGGACTCTGACTTTTTCACTGTCAGTAGAGTGAGTGGGGGTTCTGCCTCTCCCTTTTTTGTGTTGACGGGGAAGGCGAATGAGGTTATCAAATCTAGGAAAATCTCTTAAGGATTTAATTATCATTGAGGCTAGCCTCTTTCCCCTTCTTTCCGGCACAGCTAAGCAGACATTGCCAAAAAGTAGCAAGTTGTGCCATGCCTTGATGGTTGGTGGAGCATTTAAGATAGTGGAACCATCGTTTACTTTTTTCAGGAGGTCTGTAAGTTTCCCAGCTGCGTGTGGACGGGCTGCTTTGGGAATATGTGTGAGTGTCCTGGTACCTGTTGCTTTAATTGCTTCCAAGAGATTGTCTGATGAGATGAAATCTGTTGGTGAGGGTTCAGGTGCCTGAGGTGGCTCTGGATCATCACTTTCCACAGGAGGACATCCTGAACCAGGGCAACTACCGTGTTTGCGGAGGAAACCATTCGAGTTGAGACAACGAAGCTGTAAGCATGACCGACACTTGCCTCTCCTAGTATTGCCAACCGTGCCATTTCCCTGGCTGCTTGCTTCCTCCTGGTTGGCATCCATCTGCTAGACTAGACAATAGGAGTGGAATATGACATGCTGGGTGGGTATGGTGCGTGGAAGGTAGTGAACTTGACCGTGGTGGCCTGGTGGAGTTTGAGGGGCAGGGAGGGGAAGGGGAAAACTTCCCCTGGGAATTAGGTGGGGGAGGCGCAGGTTGTTGAGTGGGGTTATCCCGGGAAGTACAATACACATGGACTTGCGCACTATATATTGTTCACACTGTCTTACAATACACAATAACTTTATTTGTTTCCCATGTACACTATGAACAATGTGGGTATGGGCACTGCTGAACCAATGTGTTCACTCACCATCTAGTTACACATCAAGTTACACATCCCGCCCTCTTCCACCCACCCCCGTGACGTGGGGGTGGATGCACTGACTGGTCACTCCCTCGTTAACATTAATTTCACATTGTTTTTCCATAACATATGCCTCTAAATAGTCCATGCATCGACACAATCATTTCCAAGTTAACTGGAAGCATGGTGCATGGTGCTGGATATACATGTTTTTATAAGAGCTTTTCGAGGTTTATATGTACGATAATCTTGGCCGGTACTCATACACAGTGTAGGCCTTGTTTGTACTCCCCCACCCCTCCACTGGCCGTCTTCCTCACTACCACCCCTCACCAACATTTACAAACTGCACAACATTTCCACAATTTACCTTGAAATGGTGCACTGAAATGTCTTCTCGCTTCACTGGAATCTTCCCAGAATATTCACAATAAGTCCTGTTGAGTCTTAACCTGGTCAGCCTCGTTGATCCGGAGTTATAATTGAAAATCCCGCAGCAAGCCCGCCACACGTCTTGCCATGCCAGCGCATGGTATATATATATATATATATATAAATATATAAATATATAAATATATAATATATATAATATATAATATATAATATATAATAATATATAATATAAATATATAAATATATAAATATATAAATATATATAAATATATAAATATATAAATATATATATATATATATATATATATGTCGTGCCGAATATGTAAAACTGGTCAATTAGCAAGAACTCATTTAAAATTAAGTCCTTTCTAAAATATACTCTTATGTGTTTAAAGATATATTTTTTTCATTGATGTTGATGTAAAAATTTATAATTTTGCACCAAAAGGAACTTAGAAAACTTACCTAACCTTATTATAACAAGCGCAATTTATTTTAGCCTAACCCAACTAAATATATTTTAGATTTGGTTACAGTAATTTAATACTAAACACAGTGAAATATATTTTTTTCGTTAAGTTCAGAATGATTTTGGCGAAATTATTGCATACACAAATTTTCACTTGTCCTATATGGCAAGATGAACGTTGCTATTTAAGCCAAGATCGCAAGTTCTGCCTATTCGGCACGACATATATATAATTTATTTATTTATTTATTTATTTATTTATTTGCAAGTATGTGGAATAGGTGGTAAGTTACTAAATGCTGTAAAGAGTTTTTATGAGGGCAGTGAGGCTCAGGTTAGGGTGTGTAGAAGAGAGGGAGAATACTTCCCGGTAAAAGTAGGTCTTAGACAGGGATGCGTAATGTCACCATGGTTGTTTAATATATTTATAGATGGGGTTGTAAAAGAAGTAAATGCTAGGGTGTTCGGGAGAGGGGTGGGATTAAATTATGGGGAATTAAATACAAAATGGGAATTGACACAGTTACTTTTTGCTGATGATACTGTGCTTATGGGAGATTCTAAAGAAAAATTGCTAAGGTTAGTGGATGAGTTTGGGAGTGTGTGTAAAGGTAGAAAGTTGAAAGTGAACATAGAAAAGAGTAAAGTGATGAGAGTATCAAATGATTTAGATAAAGAAAAATTGGATATCAAATTGGGGAGGAGGAGTATGGAAGAAGTGAATGTTGTCAGATATTTGGGAGTTGACGTGTCAGCGGATGGATTTATGAAGGATGAGGTTAATCATAGAATTGATGAGGGAAAAAAGGTGAGTGGTGCATTGAGATATATGTGGAGTCAAAAAATGTTATCTATGGAGGCAAAGAAGGGAATGTATGAAAGTATAGTAGTACCAGCACTCTTATATGGATGTGAAGCTTGGGTGGTAAATGCAGCAGCGAGGAGACGGTTGGAGGCAGTGGAGATGTCCTGTCTAAGGGCAATGTGTGGTATAAATATTATGCAGAAAATTCGGAGTGTGGAAATTAGGAGAAGGTGTGGAGTTAATAAAAGTATTAGTCAGAGGGCAGAAGAGGGGTTGTTGAGGTGGTTTGGTCATTTAGAGAGAATGGATCAAAGTAGAATGACATGGAGAGCGTATAAATCTGTATAAGGAAGACGGGGTAGGGGTCTTCCTCGAAAAGGTTGGAGGGAGGGGGTAAAGGTGGTGTTGTGGGCAAGGGGCTTGGACTTACAGCAAGCGTGCGTTAGCGTGTTAGATAGGAGTGAATGGAGACAAATGGTATTTGGGACCTGACGAGCTGTTGGAGTGTGAGCAGGGTAATATTTAGTGAAGGGATTCAGGGAAACCGGTTATTTTATATAACCGGACTTGAGTCCTGGAAATGGGAAGTACAATGTCTGCACTCTAAAGGAGGAGTTTGGGATATTGGCAGTTTGGAGGGATATATTGTGTATTTTATACGTATATGCTTCTAAACTGTTGTATTCTGGGCACCTCTGGAAAAACAGTGATTATGTGTGAGTGTGGTGAAAGTGTTGAATGATGAAAGTATTTTCTTTTTGGGGATTTTCTTTCTTTTTGGGTCATCCTGCCTCGGTGGGAGACGGCCGACTTGTTGAATATATATATATATATATATATATATATATATATATATATATATATATATATATTATATATTCAACACTTGGGAAGTGCTGAATCCCGACGGTCGTGAAGCGCCTAGGAAATGCTAGGTAATCAGGGCTGATTAACGCCAATTCCTTTTGGTTAAAAGCCCCTAACTAGCTTTAAGGAACCCCCCCCCCCCCATATCGCTATTACCCGTGGAAGTGACCGAGGCTCAGGTTATTCCAACTCCTGGGCCATCTGTTGAAGAGTTATTTGAAGTTCTGTCTGCTTATTGACATCCATTTAGGCTAACCTAAGTCTCCATCCTCTGACTGTAATTCTGTACCCGACATCAAACGTTCTTGATACTTTCGGGTCAATAGCTCATTTATATTTTTTATGCGTTTACTAAACGCAGTAGACTCGGCTTTGCCTTGAGCACCTTTGTTTTGAGCACAATTTCTGTGAACCTATTTGCTCTGAGTACATTTGCCTTGGGCTCCTTTATGCACCATGAGTGTCGGAGATTTGCGTTTATCGCCTTTGCCTAGAGCAGCTCTTGCCCTTGGCAACTTTGCATTCACCACTTATAGCCTTGGTACCTTTGCTTTATAAACCAACGAACACCCAGCAGCTCAGTCTTGGTAAATTGACCTAGGTGATTGGGGCAAATTGCCAGTTCTCAAAGACCAGACTGTTAGCACCAAGTCTCGTACATGTAGTTATACTCAGGCCAGATGCTAGTGATTCTCTGCCGAGTAAATGTGCCACCATCCCACCATTCTTCTCTCCCACCTCTCCTTCCCTCTCTCCCTCCCTCCCTCTCCCCCTTCCACCTCTCCCTGTGCTGGCCATGAAATATTCGAACGAAATGGAAATTTCCCATGTTAATTATCAATTAGCGAAGCTGTAGCCAAATGACCTCAAGATAGCAAGTTAATTAACTCCCCAGGCTGTTAATTATTCTCAGCCAGGGACCTTATCATCCACTAACAAACAAGAATGTTCGTATTGCTTATGTTGGACTCGTCCAGTGGATGTTATGTTGGACTCGTCCAGTGGATGTTATGTTGGACTCGTCCAGTGGATGTTATGGTGGACTCGTCCAGTGGATGTTATGTTGGACTCGTCCAGTGGATGTTATGTTGGACTCGTCCAGTGGATGTTATGTTGGACTCGTCCAGTGGATGTTATGTTGGACTCGTCCAGTGGATGTTATGTTGGACTCGTCCAGTGGATGTTATGTTGGACTCGTCCAGTGGATGTTATGTTGGACTCGTCCAGTGGATGTTATGTTGGACTCGTCCAGTGGATGTTATGTTGGACTCGTCCAGTGGATGTTATGTTGGACTCGTCCAGTGGATGTTATGTTGAACCTCTTCACAATATTATGATGATCATCATAATGATAATGATGATAATAATGCCTTACCGAGTCTAGCAACAAAAATACGTTCTCTAACTCATTTCAGTTCAGCAAATAAGATTGTATAATATTCTTATAATACCGTCTTTCTCCCCACTAAGGCAGAAGAAAACATATTTACCATCACTTGCTCCTTAGCTGTATTTCTATAAGGGCACAAACATCACGATCTAGTGGTGCCCCCCCCCCCCCCGCTACATCCTCAGGTGAATACAATGGCGAAACTGCACTAGGATAAAATAGTTTTTTTTTTTAATTTTGACGACGTTTCGCTCTGCTTACGCAGGTCAACACAGCGAGAACTGTGTCATGAACGTTGGTTCTGGAAAAGTGAATCTTACCCTTTATCCGCCAGCAAATTTATAGTCCGAGTGCCGTAATTCCCACCTCCTACACACAAGTGTTGCCACCCGGTTTTCCTAAGGCCGATGAATATACACAGTCTTGCATTCCAACAGCAGATCAAATCTTACACTCCCTTCTTATCTTCTCTAACTCCAGTCTAACAATACCACACTTGTGTGCAAGGCGTTTCGCCACCTAATTCAAGCAATTTCCTTCCCAACCTCCACACACACACGCATATATATATATATATATATATATATATATATATATATATATATATATATATATATATATATATATATATATATATATATATATATATATTCTTTGTTTACATCTCTCAGTTACTTAACATCTTTTACAAACAATTACCAAACTAACTGCACGGCTTCCTGATACACCCTCTTATATTCCTTTTCAAAATTCATAAATGCCACAGTGAGAGCCTTTTACTGATCTAAGTACTGCTCGCGTATTTACATTAATCTCCATCGTTGATCCTCTCATCCACTTACCCTTCTAAAAGCACTTTTTTTCTTTACGTTCATGGTGACTGCTGTTCCAATCATTCCATTAATTTCAATTCTCCTATTATTTACACATTTTTACTTTAAGTTTATTCAAATTACATTCTTCATCTCCTCATTATCTCTTTCCCTTAGAGTACATGAAGGCCCGGGCCAGGCCCCGTCCTGGCGGCCCTACCTGCAACTGTTTATAGAGTGGGATTAAATTCGAGCATCTGGGTGTGTACGCCTAGGTGAATACATCCAGGTGAATACATTCCCATCAGGGAAGGTGGTTGGGTTTACCAGAGCGATGAGAGACAAAAACTCGTGCTATCAGGACCTGAAGAAGCAAGTACAGGCTAAGACACCAGATTACTGTGGAGAGAGAGAGAGAGAGAGAGAGAGAGAGAGAGAAAGAGAGAGAGAGAGAGAGAGAGAGAGAGAGAGAGAGAGAGAGAGAGAGAGAGAGAGAGAGAGAGAGAGAGAGAGAGAGAGAGAGAGAGATGGCAGGGTAGATAATCACATTGGACAATAAGCACTCAGGAAGCTGGTTCTGGAGAATTTAACGTAGACATAGGATCAGATCATATGAAAACAGGGGATTCATTTGTCAAGGGGAATTGAGAATTGGATCGGAGGATTTTCATGGTATTTAACTGCATAAAAAAACAAAACACAAATTGCCGGTGCTTACAATCGATGTACAGGACTCTAATTCTATTAATAGCGATACAGGTAGCTTTATATGATTGCTAAGTGGATGTAGATGTGTGTGTGTGTGTGTGTGTGTGTGTGTGTGTGTGTGTGTGTGTGTGTGTGTGTGTGTGTGTGTGTGTGTGTGTGTGTGTGTGTGTGTGTGTGTGTGTCTTGGTCTTTCGCTATTCGGCATTGCTGTTCCTGTTTTGGAGTTTCCAATGTTGAGTGTGCCTATTATTTTGTCATTTGACTGACCTCTGTAGAGGTTGGGTCATGCACTTGAGAGTGGCATGACCCAGGCTGAGGATGAGAGACAGGGTGTGAGTGCATTACGTTATTAAGCTTTTGTATTTATATTGCAAGAGGCCTGGTCTCAGACCGAGCCGCGGGGGCGTTGACCCCCGAAACCCATTCCAGGTAAACTCCAGGTAATATGTTAAAGGATTGGAATCTGAGGTGAGCATGACGTGGGCTGGGCAAGTTGTGACCCACGAGCGGGGGTGTTCTGGGGTGTGACCCACGAGGTGGGGTGTTCTGGGGTAGGTGTGACCCACGAGCGGGGATGTTCTGGGGTGTGACCCACGAGCGGGGGTGTTCTGGGGTGTGACCCACGAGGGGGTGTTCCGGGGTAGGTGTTACCCACGAGCGGGGGGTGCTCTGGGGTAGGTGTGACCCACGAGCGGGGGGTGTTCTGGGGTAGGTGTGACCCACGAGCGGCGGGTGTTCTGGGGTAGGTGTGACCCACGAGCGGGGGTGTTCTGGTGTATGAGATTTCTCACTTACTGTTGGCTAAATAACACATGCTGAGAGGTACTCTCTCGAGACGTTCCGTCTGTGGACAGAATTCTGCAGTCAGTGACTGACCGAAGATGCCTGTCCACAAGTCGAGACGTCTTAGCTTCATCCCTGGCTCAAGTAACCTCGGAGTTATTAAATACTAACAGAACAGCTGTGAAAACTAATAACCCAGAGAAGTGTAGCTGCTTAGTGAATTAATATTTTTAAAGTCAATAGGACGAAACTTGCAGTTTCATCCTAATACAGTTTCAACCTAATGCAGTTTCATCCTGGGATGGACTCCTCTTATTGTATATAATATGGATTCGAGGTTAAAAGGCCTGGAAGAGCAAGAGGATCCATTACAATTGCTCTTGTGTTATTTTGTCACATCCTCTGCAACTCCCAGACTTCTCTTGTCTTTCCTGCCAGCAGCAAGATGCTATTTTAAGTCATGTCTTGTAACCAATCCAAGTTCTTTCTCCAAATTTCTCCCCGTCAGTGGGTTTTCATACAACATGGTCTCATAACATAAATTGTTACATCCAACGTACATTGCCTACACTTGTCCAAGGGTACATAATTACCTTTATGGCCCACTGCCACAGCTTGTTCAAATCTATGTGGACATTTAGAGGGTTGGTCACGGATGCTGCATATCTCTTTAACGTAGTGTTATCCACGGAGTGATAGGAATGTGTGAGGGGAAAGGAATGAGGGGTGTATTCGAGGGAAGGAGTGAGATGGAAGAGTGACGTAAGGCGTGAGGGGAAGGTGTAAGAGGGAAGGAGTGAAGGAGGACGGTGCAAGAGGGGAGGAATGAGAGAGAGGAGTAAATGGAAAGAAGTGATGGGGTAAAAGTAAAAGAGAAGGTAGGAGAATTAAAGAGAGAGGAGTAAGGCAGAAGGAGAGACGGGAAAGAGAATCTATGAGAAAGGTTGCATAATTTGCAATGTATTTGTGCGTGGTGGTAAAAACCTAATCCAACACCATTACCCATCAATGACCCTCGACAAATTGGCCAATTTTTAGATAATCAGAAATTGGCTCTGGTGTGTGTGTCCCTGGACCAGCACCTCGTAATGTCCTCGTGACTATGCATTCGCGGTCCGGGTTAAGCGATTTCGTGGAAGGACGAAATTGAGGAAAATGTCCATGTTTCCTAGTCCTTATTGCCAGTCTCCATCCTAGAATTCACTGCTGTTTAGAATCCTAGATTACGTATCTCGGGTGGCTGCCATCAAGATCGACGTTGCATGTCGCCTGTTATGCTGTCCTCGTCTGTAATTCGGATTCACTTATTTTTACTCTCACTTCGAGATCTGCCGACTCATAATTCTGATTCTCGCGTTATTTCTACCATTTTTGTAGGTAGGTAGTTTTTGCTGTAGACAGAGCTTAAACAAAAAAAAAAAGCACAATACCGCGACTGGCACGATACACAAATAACCCGCACATAACATAAGAACATAAGAAAGGAGGAACACTGCAGGAGGCCTGTTGGCCCATACTAGGCAGGTCCTTTACAATTCATCCCACTAACAAAACATTTGTCCAACCCAATTTTCAATGCCACCCAAGAAATAAGCTCTGGTATGAAAGTCCCACTCAAATCCAACCCTTCCCACTCATGTACTTATCCAACCTAAATTTGAAACTACCCAAAGTCCTAGCCTCAATAACCCAACTAGGTAGACTGTTCCAATCATCAACTACCCTATTTCCAAACCAATACTTCCTATGTCCTTTCTAAATCTAAACTTATCTAATTTAAATCCATTACTGCGGGTTCTCTCTTGGAGAGACATCCTCAAGACCTTATTAATAGCCCCTTTATTAATACCTATCTTCCACTTATACACTTCGATCAGGTCTCCCCTCATTCTTCGTCTAACAAGTGAATGTAACTTAAGAGTCTTCAATCTTTCTTCATAAGGAAGATTTCTAATGCTATGTATTAATTTAGTCATCCTACGCTGAATGTTTTCTAACGAATTTATATCCATTCTGTAATATGGAGACCAGAATTGAGCTGCATAATCTAGGTGAGGCCTTACTAATGATGTATAAAGCTGCAGTATGACCTCTGGACTTCTGTTGCTTACACTTCTTGATATAAATCCCAGTAATCTATTTGCCTTATTACGTACGCTCAGGCATTGCTGTCTTGGTTTAAGGTTGCTGCTCACCATAACCCCCAAGTCCTTTTCGCAATCTGTATGGCTAAGTTCTACATTATTTAACTTATAAGTGCTAGGGTTATGGACACTCCCAAGCTTCAGAACCTTTCATTTATCTACATTGAACTGCATCTGCCACTTTTCTGACCAAGAACAGAGTTTGTCTAAATCCTCCTGAAGTTCCCTAACATCTACGTTTGAATCAATTATCCTACCTATCTTTGTGTCATCGGCGAATTTGCTCATATCACTAATAATTCCTTCATCAAGATCATTGATATATATTATAAACAACAACGGGCCCAAGACTGATCCCTGTGGAACGCCACTTGTTACTGATCCCCACTCGGATTTAACCCCATTTATGGACACTCTCTGCTTCCTGTCAGTGAGCCATGACTCGATCCACGAGAGCACTTTTCCCCCAATGCCATGAGCTGCCACTTTCTTTAACAGTCTTTGGTGCGGAACTCTATCAAAAGCCTTACTAAAATCTAAGTAAATAATATCAAATTTGTAGATGAATGGTTCAGAGAACCGACATGTTGATAAATTAGACATATGTGCAACTCTTGGGTATCTTTATTGAGGAAACGTTTCGCCACACTGAACACATCGACTGAACACATCGACTCAAGGTTGAGGGACTGATTACCTCATTCTTCTCCTGTTCTTCAAGTTTCTCCTACGTATGGACTGATGAAGCCACTGTGTGGCGAAACGTTTCCTCAATAAAGATACCCAAGAGTTGCACATGTGTCTAATTTATCAATATCAAATTCTTTATCGTGGCCAACAGCCTCAAAAGCTTTACTGAAGAAAGTTAATAAATTAGTTAGACAAGACCGGCCTCTTGTGAATCCATGCTGAGTATCATTAATCAAGCTATGCTTATCGAGATGGCTTCTTATAATCTCAGCTATAATTGACTCTAGTAATTTGCCTACAATTGAGGTTAGGCTTATTGGGCGGTAATTTGACGGTAACGACTTGTCCCCTGTTTTAAAAATAGGAATTACATTAGCCATCTTCCACATATCAGACACTACACCTGTTTGAAGAGATAAATTAAAAATATTAGTTAATGGTTCACAGAGTTCCATTTTGCATTCCTTAAGAACCCTTGAAAAAACCTCATCAGGACCCGGCGACTTATTTTGCTTCAGTCTGTCTATCTGCTTCACAACCATTTCACTAGTGACTGTGATGTTACATAATTTATCTTCTTCTGGCCCACTATAAAAATTAATTACTGGAATATTATTAGTGTTTTCCTGTATAAAAACCGAGAGAAAATAATTATTTAAAATCGAGCACATTTCATTCTCTTTGTCAGTAAGATGCCCATAGTTATTTTTAAGGGGACCTATCTTATCTCGGGCTTTTGTTCTATATACCTGGATAAAACTTTTTGGGTTAGTTTTAGAATCCCTAGCAACTTTAATTTCATAGTCCCTTTTAGCTTTTCTTATCCCCTTTTTAATGTCCCTCTTAATATCAATATACTGATTCATAAGATGACCCTCACCTCTTTTGATACGCCCTAGTAGATATTTCAGCCTATTATTCATCTATTTTGGGTCATTTCTATTTGATCTAATTTCTTTATAAGGGATAAACGTTCTTTGAGCAGCATGTATGGTGTTCAGAAAGCTGTCATATTGATAGCTCTCTTCGTTACCCCAGTCAACAGATGATAAGTGTTCTCTAAGCCCATCGTAATCTGCTAAGCGAAAATCTGAGACCGTTACTGAGTTATCCCTACTATCATACTTCCATTCAATGCTAAATGTAATTGATTTGTGGTCGCTAGCACCCAGTTCCTCTGAAACTTCTAAATTATTAACAAGGGATTCATTGTTTGCCATAACTAAGTCAAGCAGGTTATTACCCCTTGTAGGTTCTGTCACAAACTGCTTCAAAAAACAATCCTGAACTACTTCTAAGAAGTCGTATGATTCTAAATTCCCAGTCAAGAAATTCCAATCAATATGACTAAAGTTAAAGTCTCCTAGAATTACTACATTATCGTGCCTTGTGGCCCTAACAATTTCCTCCCATAGTAGTCTCCCCTGGTCCCTATCTAAATTTGGGGGACGGTATATCACACCTA
This sequence comes from Cherax quadricarinatus, assembly GCF_038502225.1. Classification (NCBI taxonomy): domain Eukaryota; kingdom Metazoa; phylum Arthropoda; class Malacostraca; order Decapoda; family Parastacidae; genus Cherax; species Cherax quadricarinatus. Next base: position 3,914,778 of record NC_091328.1, on the reverse strand, counting down.
AAATTAATTTTTTATGCCCCTCTGAAAATTCTATCCAAACAGACTCTGTATGTGTTACTTCAGACTTAATACCCGAAGAGAGGAGCTTACGACGACGTTTCAGTCCGACTTGGACCATTCACAAAGTCACACTAACGAAAGGAGAGTAGGAGGGAGTATATATAGGTAGGAGGTGGTAGAAGTAGTGTAGTAGAAGGTAGTAGTAGTGGGGAGGTAGTTAGGAGGAGGAGTCAGTCAAATACTGAGGAAGAGGAGCACTGCAAGAGAGCTAGGTGCCCACAGAGGGTAAGAGCAAGAACATAGAGAGGGGAAAAATAGATAAATAGATAATGAAGGAACGAATAAGCAAGGCAGAAGACAACCCAAAGGAGAAAAAGGAAAGAGGAAAGGGGAAGAGGGATGGGGGGGGGGAAAGAGGAATCAGGTTAAGTCACTGTTGGGTATCTTTATTCTGGAAACGTTTTGCTAGCCAGTGGCTTCTTCAGTCTAATGAAGAGGAAGGTGAAAGATGATGAGGTGTTTGAGGTAATCAGTCCCTCAGCCAGGAGTCGATGTGTTCAGTCCATCAACTAGTTACAATGATCAACGAGTGTGACGCTGAGCCTTTGTTATATAAGAAGCAGAGTCTTAGACGACTCATTCCACATACATAGAGAGATAAATTTGCATCCAGTTTTACTGGAAGAATGCACAGCTGAAAATGTCTTCTTATTGCATCTACAATTACTCTTCCCTGTCATGTACAATGTGAGACGTGTGAACAAATCCCCTAACCCCTGCTGCTTGTCTTACCTTGAGGTTGGTCGACTGATTTGAGTTGCATCATGGGAGAGTTGCAAAAGAAGGATCCTAATGGAAATACGTCACAATTCAGTCATTCCCTGGTTTATCCTACCAGAATCAAACCCTCCGGAGACACTAATTCTTATATTTTTTAAATCCCAGCCAAAAGTACAATAGCCACACCAAACAATATCAAACCCAATCAAAAGTGAATTCTTAAAAATATTAGTTCCACACGTCACGCAGGTGCGCCTTTTCCTACTTAAATACAGGACTTTCTCCATCCCAAAGTTTCTTTTCTCGCCCATAGGCCCTCTCCTCTCTCCAAATGTGCCCTCACTCAACCAAAATTATTCTAACAAACTCAAATTGCAATTCCTCGCCCAAAAATTCCCTTCTTTATCCAAAAATTTTTCTTCCCCAATATTGAAGTGCCCACTCCCATATAACTTACAGTTCGACATCCGAAAAGGGTGTCCCATAAGCCGAAAAAGTCGTCTACTATCTATTATGTGCACTTTCCGCCTGGAAAGTACACTCCACCAGCCAAATACTACCTCGCTGAATAGCGCCAACATACTATTGTCCTCATCTATAAGCATAATTACAGACCCACAAGTACACTCCATTAGAGTGTAAATAGGATTGTGATAACGACAAACTGTGGATAAGGACATATACGTGTAGTTCAGGACATTAATTAAAAGAAACGTGTCCCCACGAGTGACTTCATCAGCCGCGATGATGGCAGGAGTAAATACACTTCCAGAGGCAAAAGTACACTCAACCAGCCAAATGGTCCTTCGTTGATTAGGGTCTTTGATGTAAGCGGACATGACTCGACCATACACACAGATTCCATGCCAGGAGTCTCGCTCCAAGCGTTCCCTCTAATAATGATGATCACAGACTGCACTCAGCATTTGTGACCTTCCAGTGTGGGTGTTAAACAAATCATGTTCCGATCACTAGTCTCACTGCTGCCTCCACTTGGCAATCTTTGCATAAGTGGCTAAATCCTGTGATTATCTCTTTCTCATGCTTGAGTTCGAGTTCTCTTTCCTCTGGCGTTAGCATTACACACACACACACACACACACACACACACACACACACACACACACACACACACACTTCCCACTCTTCCCTTCTACTCCCCCTCACTCTCCCCATCACCCCTATCTCCCTTCCCCGGGTCCTTAAGCATTTGTCCAGAGGTTCTTTACCAGGAGAATACACTATCACCAGACGCCATCTTCTGCACCACCACGTCCCCTTGCAATGGCTGTCATGAATCTTCTATATCTTCTGTGCCACCACGTCCCCTTGCAATGGCTGTCATGAATCTTCTATATCTTCTGTGCCACCACGTCCCCTTGCAATGGCTGTGAAGAATCTTCTTTATATAACAGAAGTTACGATAGCACGTCCCTTCACTGCCAAGATTATCCTACATTACACGTCAGATGTAATGTTAGCATGTCCCTTAACTGCGATGGGTCTCCTTCATCCCACATTTCATTATACATTATACATTATTCATGATACATTTCATTATACATTATAACAAATCTGGCTGTCATCTTCACCTCTCCAGCTGTGTTGAGAAACCCATTTATGGTGTTATAATTAAGTCTCCATGTAAGCTATTAAAGCACCGTGTCTGTATGCTTCTCTCTGGTACTGTTTGTGTATTTATGTATGTAAAAATTATGTCTTCCATATGTATGTAAAATTTATTTCCATGTATGTATATTTCTATGTATGTATATATGTACGTATGTATGTACGTATGTTTTTTTCTACGTATGTATGTATGAACTTACGTATGTATTTATGTAAACCTTTAAGTATGCATGTGTATTCGTGAACATTAAAATGGTATACAATACCGACAGGTTGGTAGGTAAGACACATAGGCAACTTTATTCCGAAACGTTTCGCCTACACAGTAGGCTTCGTCAGTCGAATACAGAAAGTAGGCAGGAACAGTAGAGATGTGAAGACGATGTAATCAGTCCATCACCCTTGAAGTCGTAGAATTTGAGGTTGTCAGTCCCTCAGCCTGGAGAAGTTCAGTTCCATCGTCAGGAACTATCTGAAGATCAAGCGACAGTGCGGAGACTTAAATACTGTGGGAAGGAGAGGGGCAGAGTAGTAGTAGTGAGAATGCAGCCACTGAGAGGTCACGTCCCTCTCAGATCCAACAATTCTCACTTGAAAAAGTTGTTCAAGGTGTTTTCTGTACCAAGATGCCACTGTGTTGCAGTTTCGGAATAAAGTTGCTTAACTGTTGCCTATGTGTCATACCTACCAATGTGTATTTGTATGTATGATTATGCAAAAATAATGCTGTCAGCATGATTATTCAAAGTACAACAGTACGAGTATCGTGAGGAAGAGGGTTATAACATTTTTTGTTTATCTCAATAAGATTTACACTAAAACTAATGTGTGTATATTTCGACATTCTTATTTTCTTTTACTCTCGGGGGGAGATTGTACATCAACGCCACATGTGTGTCAGTTCCGTAACTCACGCTGTGATTCTCCTGCTGACGCGAAAGTAATTTCCATCTTTTCCTTTCTGTTTTGTTTTCCTAATAATTTTAATTATTTACGTTAAGTGTTAAACCCTCCTGTAGGTCATTCAGCGCATGACGTGATGGAGGCTTGATCCTCCGTCTTATAAGGGCAAGAGACTCGCTTCCTGTTTGTACTCAACTACAAACCTAGATCTCTAATTCTGATACTTGGTTACCTTTCCCTGGACCTGAACAACGGAAAGAAGACGTAGAACTTTGGAACGAAGCCTTGAATGCAGTAGGTAGTATAGAAAATCAACCTTTTCACAGATGCATCAGCCACTACCGATAAAATTCGTTCAGTTAAGGACCAGCTACCTGTACCCTTCGCCCCGGTCCTTGACCAAGTCACAACAGAGAGAAAAGGGGTGAGAAAACTAAAAGACATAACAGTGATAAATAAGGCTGCAGCACAATAATAACAGTATTACTAAACACACAACATATTACGGCTCAGTGGGGGGAAAGAAAATCTAAAAAATAAAATAGACAAATGGCCACATACACACTCCAATAAGACTTATCCTGACCCGTCCTTCCAGTGCAAGATTCAGATTCAATCTGGTACGGTATTAAAGTAACTATTGTGACATTTACGAGGATTTTGACCGTGTAGGCCACTCACCGCTCGTAGCCATTTATAAAAAATACACACAACACACAATCTATTAACATTCTTCATGATTTTTGAAAACTTACACAGTATTAATCAACACGGAACACATTTTTAAACGCAGCTTTGGGTTAAATCACAAATTTTCAGAAAAAAACATCTGGTGTAAATTCGTTATTAGAGCATCAATAAAACTCTTACATGTTTACACTATTATAAAAGTATTTCGATTTAGATTTAATATACTTACCTACATTTTTTTTTTTCAAATATTTATTGAGCATTTTGCCTGACTAGTCAATATTAAAGTTATTCCTCCTCAGTGAAGAGTGCCATGCAATTTAAAAATTTCCGAAACTGGTGTTAAGTTACTTTGCAATCTTCGCCTGGCAAGAAAAGGAAAATACTCCGCTTTTCAAGACTGGTTTAAGAAGATTTACTTGTAAATATGAGTATTATTAACGTGGTTTAGTATTGGATGCCCAATAATTTGTCTTAATACCTTCTCACAAACGGTGACCAAATATGAACACTGTATTCTTACCTTTTAAATAATTAAACTATTAATTTCAACGCCTTTTAATTCCATTACGAGAGTATGTTAGGTACC
>NC_091328.1:3825187-3902687 GCF_038502225.1 Cherax quadricarinatus | reverse complement strand
GGTGTTTACAGTGAAACATATAAGTGAACAGTATTTAGATAAGGCTAAAGAGGTCTTTGTGGTATTTATGGATTTGGAAAAGGCGTATGACAGGGTGGATAGGGGGGCAATGTGGCAGATGTTGCAAGTGTATGGTGTAGGAGGTAGGTTACTGAAAGCAGTGAAGAGTTTTTACGAGGATAGTGAGGCTCAAGTTAGAGTATGTAGGAAAGGGAAATTATTTCCCAGTAAAACTAGGCCTTAGACAAGGATGTGTGATGTCACCGTGGTTGTTTAATATATTTATAGATGGGGGTTGTAAGAGAAGTAAATGCGAGGGTCTTGGCAAGAGGCGTGGAGTTAAAAGATAAAGAATCACACATAAAGTGGGAGTTGTCACAGTTGCTCTTTACTGATGACACTGTGCTCTTGGGAGATTCTGAAGAGAAGTTGCAGAGATTGGTGGATGAATTTGGTAGTGTGCGCAAAAGAAGAAAATTAAAAGTGAATACAGGAAAGAGTAAGGTTATGAGGATAACAAAAAGATTAGGTGATGAAAGATTGGATATCAGATTGGAGGGAGAGAGTATGGAGGAGGTGAATGTATTCAGATATTTGGGAGTGGACGTGTCAGCGGATGGGTCTATGAAAGATGAGGTGAATCATAGAATTGATGAGGGGAAAAGGGTGAGTGGTGCACTTAGGAGTCTGTGGAGACAAAGAACTTTGTCCTTGGAGGCAAAGAGGGGAATGTATGAGAGTATAGTTTTACCAACGCTCTTATATGGGAGTGAAGCATGGGTGATGAATGTTGCAGCGAGGAGAAGGCTGGAGGCAGTGGAGATGTCATGTCTGAGGGCAATGTGTGGTGTGAATATAATGCAGAGAATTCGTAGTTTGGAAGTTAGGAGGAGGTGCAGGATTACCAAAACTGTTGTCCAGAGGGCTGAGGAAGGGTTGTTGAGGTGGTTCGGACATGTAGAGAGAATGGAGCGAAACAGAATGACTTCAAGAGTGTATCAGTCTGTAGTGGAAGGAAGGCGGGGTAGGGGTCGGCCTAGGAAAGGTTGGAGAGAGGGGGTAAAGGAGGTTTTGTGTGCGAGGGGCTTGGATTTCCAGCAGGCATGCGTGAGCGTGTTTGATAGGAGTGAATGGAGACAAATGGTTTTTAATACTTGACGTGCTGTTGGAGTGTGAGCAAAGTAACATTTATGAAGGGATTCAGGGAAACCGGCAGGCCGGACTTGAGTCCTGGAGATGGGAAGTACAGTGCCTGCACTCTGAAGGAGGGGTGTTAATGTTGCAGTTTAAAAACTGTAGTGTAAAGCACCCTTCTGGCAAGACAGTGATGGAGTGAATGATGGTGAAAGTTTTTCTTTTTCGGGCCACCCTGCCTTGGTGAGAATCGGCCAGTGTGATAATGATAATAAAGTTTTGTAAGGTTCTTTTGATACAAAATTATTAATTTTTACATTAGCATAAATTAAAAAAAATATATCTTTAAACGTATAAGAGAAAATTTTAGAAAGGATATAATTTTAAACGAGTTCTTCCTAATTGACCAGTTTTACCTATTCGGCACTACATATATTATATATAAAACTTAAACATTATTTTTTTATATTGTATTATTTTATCCATTTAGGGTCGTTTGTGCCTTTGTTATGTTTGTTCTCGGCGCCTTCATCAATTGTGAGTGATGTTTGTGTCATCAATGCCACATTAGAGCCCAGATATATTATCATGGTGAAAATAACAGGTACCTGCTTCCTGGACTCTTGATAGCATCAGAGATACCATCTCTTAATCAGGCTAATTCACGTGTTTTTTCTCTCTCTCTCTCTCTCTCTCTCTCTCTCTCTCTCTCTCTCTCTCTCTCTCCTTACATGCACATTATAATCTTTGTTTTAACTCCTGCCAACATTATTATTATATTTCCGGAGCACTGAGTCTCACGACTCAAGAAATCGTAATGAACCGCGGGTTCAATCCCGGCCGGGGTATGGTTTCATTGAGTCTCACTATAGTTCAAGCTTTCATAGAATACCATTGATACCGCTGTCTCCTGAACAGCAACAGTCTCGCTACCGTTGAGGCTTCCGTAGTTGACAAAGCTCGCTACCGTTGACATCCGGAGAGCAACAGCATCGCTACCGTTGCTTATCGCACAGAAGCAATTTTGCAACTGTTAAAACACTCCATAAAATAAGAACCCTACTGGTACGTGTTCCGTAAACGGTCAGTCATGATACCACTGAGTTTTGGAGAGCAGGTTGAGGGTATTTTGTGGTTCTGGAGACCAACAATCTCATTTCCTCTCGTAGAGCAATGGTCTCCAGCCATGACAACAAACCTTCTGTCCTTCATTATAAGCCCACCCGACCATTTAACGAATTCGTAAAGAGAGGTTTCCAATAATGATGACAGTCATTAATCCACAAAACGAACATCGAACTACATAACAAAACACACAAGAAAAAGCGTAATTTTTTTTTTGTCGTGTTGGAAAACAAATGAGAATAGCGTGGCGATGCACAGCTGTGGAAATAATCCGCAGTTGTGACTTGATAAGGGTCCAGGAGGGACCGAAACGTTGTTAGAAGTTACCTCATGTATATTTGTATATGTTTGTATCACCTAATTGTCGGACTGTTACCTCTTAGCCAGCACCGGCTCCTTGACCCTTTACTGACACCGGCTCGTTGTCTCTTCAACACCGGCTCGTTGCCTCTTCAACACCGGCTCGTTGCCTCTTCAACACCGGATCGTTGCCTCTTCACCAACACCGGATCGTTGCCTCTTCACCAACACCGGATCGTTGCCTCTTCACCAACACCGGATCGTTGCCTCTTCACCAACACCGGATCGTTGCCTCTTCACCAACACCGGCTCGTTGCCTCTTCACCAACACCGGCTCGTTGCCTCTTCACCAACACCGGCTCGTTGCCCCTTCAACACCGGCTCGTTGCCTCTTCACCAACACCGGCTCGTTGCCTCTTCACCAACACCGGCTCGTTGCCTCTTCACCAACACCGGCTCGTTGCCTCTTCACCAACACCGGCTCGTTGCCTCTTCACCAACACCGGCTCGTTGCCTCTTCACCAACACCGGCTCGTTGCCTCTTCACCAACACCGGCTCGTTGCCTCTTCAACACCGGCTCGTTGCCTCTTAACCAACACCGGCTCGTTGCCTCTTCAACACCGGCTCGTTGCCTCTTAACCAACACCGGCTCGTTGCCTCTTCAACACCGGCTCGTTGCCTCTTAACCAACACCGGCTCGTTGCCTCTTAACCAACACCGGCTCGTTGCCTCTTAACCAACACCGGCTCGTTGCCTCTTAACCAACACCGGCTCGTTGCCTCTTCAACACCGGCTCGTTGCCTCTTAACCAACACCGGCTCGTTGCCTCTTCAACACCGGCTCGTTGCCTCTTCACCAACACCGGCTCGTTGCCTCTTCAACACCGGCTCGTTGCCTCTTCACCAACACCGGCTCGTTGCCTCTTCAACACCGGCTCGTTGCCTCTTCACCAACACCGGCTCGTTGCCTCTTCAACACCGGCTCGTTGCCTCTTCACCAACACCGGCTCGTTGCCTCTTCACCAACACCGGCTCGTTGCCTCTTCAACACCGGCTCGTTGCCTCTTCACCAACACCGGCTCGTTGCCTCTTCACCAACACCGGCTCGTTGCCTCTTCACCAACACCGGCTCGTTGCCTCTTCAACACCGGCTCGTTGCCTCTTCACCAACACCGGCTCGTTGCCTCTTCAACACCGGCTCGTTGCCTCTTCACCAACACCGGCTCGTTGCCTCTTCACCAACACCGGCTCGTTGCCTCTTCAACACCGGCTCGTTGCCTCTTCACCAACACCGGCTCGTTGCCTCTTCAACACCGGCTCGTTGCCTCTTCACCAACACCGGCTCGTTGCCTCTTCACCAACACCGGCTCGTTGCCTCTTCAACACCGGCTCGTTGCCTCTTCAACACCGGCTCGTTGCCTCTTCAACACCGGCTCGTTGCCTCTTCAACACCGGCTCGTTGCCTCTTCAACACCGGCTCGTTGCCTCTTCAACACCGGCTCGTTGCCTCTTCAACACCGGCTCGTTGCCTCTTCAACACCGGCTCGTTGCCTCTTCAACACCGGCTCGTTGCCTCTTCAACACCGGCTCGTTGCCTCTTCACCAACACCGGCTCGTTGCCTCTTCAACACCGGCTCGTTGCCTCTTCAACACCGGCTCGTTGCCTCTTCACCAACACCGGCTCGTTGCCTCTTCACCAACACCGGCTCGTTGCCTCTTCACCAACACCGGCTCGTTGCCTCTTCAACACCGGCTCGTTGCCTCTTCAACACCGGCTCGTTGCCTCTTCACCAACACCGGCTCGTTGCCTCTTCACCAACACCGGCTCGTTGCCTCTTCACCAACACCGGCTCGTTGCCTCTTCAACACCGGCTCGTTGCCTCTTCAACACCGGCTCGTTGCCTCTTCAACACCGGCTCGTTGCCTCTTCACCAACACCGGCTCGTTGCCTCTTCACCAACACCGGCTCGTTGCCTCTTCACCAACACCGGCTCGTTGCCTCTTCACCAACACCGGCTCGTTGCCTCTTCACCAACACCGGCTCGTTGCCTCTTCACCAACACCGGCTCGTTGCCTCTTCAACACCGGCTCGTTGCCTCTTCAACACCGGCTCGTTGCCTCTTCAACACCGGCTCGTTGCCTCTTCAACACCGGCTCGTTGCCTCTTCACCAACACCGGCTCGTTGCCTCTTCAACACCGGCTCGTTGCCTTTCACCAACACCGGCTCGTTGCCTCTTCACCAACACCGGCTCGTTGCCTCTTCACCAACACCGGATCGTTGCCTCTTCACCAACACCGGATCGTTGCCTCTTCACCAACACCGGATCGTTGCCTCTTCACCAACACCGGATCGTTGCCTCTTCAACACCGGCTCGTTGCCTCTTAACCAACACCGGCTCGTTGCCTCTTCAACACCGGCTCGTTGCCTCTTAACCAACACCGGCTCGTTGCCTCTTCACCAACACCGGCTCGTTGCCTCTTCACCAACACCGGCTCGTTGCCTCTTCACCAACACCGGCTCGTTGCCTCTTCAACACCGGCTCGTTGCCTCTTCAACACCGGCTCGTTGCCTCTTCAACACCGGCTCGTTGCCTCTTCAACACCGGCTCGTTGCCTCTTCACCAACACCGGCTCGTTGCCTCTTCAACACCGGCTCGTTGCCTCTTCACCAACACCGGCTCGTTGCCTCTTCAACACCGGCTCGTTGCCTCTTCACCAACACCGGCTCGGTGCCTCTTCAACACCGGCTCGTTGCCTCTTCAACACCGGCTCGTTGCCTCTTCACCAACACCGGCTCGTTGCCTCTTCAACACCGGCTCGTTGCCTCTTCAACACCGGCTCGTTGCCTCTTCAACACCGGCTCGTTGCCTCTTCACCAACACCGGCTCGTTGCCTCTTCACCAACACCGGCTCGTTGCCTCTTCACCAACACCGGCTCGTTGCCTCTTCACCAACACCGGCTCGTTGCCTCTTCACCAACACCGGCTCGTTGCCTCTTCACCAACACCGGCTCGTTGCCTCTTCACCAACACCGGCTCGTTGCCTCTTCACCAACACCGGCTCGTTGCCTCTTCACCAACACCGGCTCGTTGCCTCTTCACCAACACCGGCTCGTTGCCTCTTCACCAACACCGGCTCGTTGCCTCTTCACCAACACCGGCTCGTTGCCTCTTCACCAACACCGGCTCGTTGCCTCTTCACCAACACCGGCTCGTTGCCTCTTCACCAACACCGGCTCGTTGCCTCTTCACCAACACCGGCTCGTTGCCTCTTCAACACCGGCTCGTTGCCTCTTAACCAACACCGGCTCGTTGCCTCTTCACCAACACCGGCTCGTTGCCTCTTCACCAACACCGGCTCGTTGCCTCTTCAACACCGGCTCGTTGCCTCTTCAACACCGGCTCGTTGCCTCTTCAACACCGGCTCGTTGCCTCTTCAACACCGGCTCGTTGCCTCTTCAACACCGGCTCGTTGCCTCTTCACCAACACCGGCTCGTTGCCTCTTCAACACCGGCTCGTTGCCTCTTCACCAACACCGGCTCGTTGCCTCTTCAACACCGGCTCGTTGCCTCTTCACCAACACCGGCTCGTTGCCTCTTCACCAACACCGGCTCGTTGCCTCTTCAACACCGGCTCGTTGCCTCTTCAACACCGGCTCGTTGCCTCTTCAACACCGGCTCGTTGCCTCTTCAACACCGGCTCGTTCCCTCTTCAACACCGGCTCGTTGCCTCTTCAACACCGGCTCGTTGCCTCTTCACCAACACCGGCTCGTTGCCTCTTCAACACCGGCTCGTTGCCTCTTCAACACCGGCTCGTTGCCTCTTCAACACCGGCTCGTTGCCTCTTCAACACCGGCTCGTTGCCTCTTCAACACCGGCTCGTTGCCTCTTCAACACCGGCTCGTTGCCTCTTCAACACCGGCTCGTTGCCTCTTCACCAACAACGTCCTGGATGACAAACTATCATTCTCTCTCAAATTACCCTCGCGAAACAAGTTCAGCAGCTACTGGTTGCGTTTTACCTGTATAACGAGCAATTTATTCGTTAAACAACGCTCAATCAAGATTCTGCAACATCGGCAACACGGATATTACACAAAACATTTAAGCGCATAATAAAGAAGGCTAGCTCGGTTATTCTGCAGCCATTACGTAGAGTCGTTTTCTTACGTGTTAGCAGCAATTACCCAAGCAACTGTTAAGAGAAATTGTTGTGAGAGGTATTTGGTCTCTCTCTCTCTCTCTCTCTCTCTCTCTCTCTCTCTCTCTCTCTCTCCCTCTCTCTCTCTCTCTGTGTGTGTGTGTGTGTGTGTAGTGGGTTTAGCGCTTAATTAATATTGTAATTTCTCTGTCTCCCTCTGTGTGTGTGTGTGTGTGTGTGTGTCTGTGTGTCTGTGTGTGTGTGTGTGTGTGTGTCTCTCTTTCTCTCATATTTTTAGTTTACACAGAGGCCGAATTCTAATGTGTATGACATACATTATATATATATATATATATATATATATATATATATATATATATATATATATATATATATATGTGTGTGTGTGTGTGTGTGTGTGTGTGTGTGTGTGTGTGTGTGTGAGAGAGAAACACGGAAAGTTGAAACACACACCTAGGTCAAGAGTTTCTTTGACAGTAGAGTTACGGAACTCTTAGCTTCTTCTTTTGCTTTAAGAGTAAATAAGATATAATTTCTTTCATATACACTGTTGAATTCATTCTTTCTTCTTTCAACGTACCGGCAGTATCCCACCGAGGCAGGGTGGCCCAAAATGAAAAACAAAGGTTTTTCCTTTCAAATTTTGTAATATATACAGGAGAAGGGGTTACTATCCTCTTGCTCCCGGCATTTTAACCGGCTCTTAACACACGCATGGCTTACGGAGGATGAATTCTGTTCAACTTTCCCATGGAGAACTCACATAGGTGAGAATCCCCTCATCCTACCACAACTCGTATCAAAACCCCAGCCGTGTCTAACCTACATTATCACCCTCCCTAGGATGCCATCCTGTTTGCCTCTGAGGGGATGAAAGGGGTTCTCAATCTTTTCTATGCTTTTAATTTGATGCATAAAATGCAAATGTAAACTGAACAATTGGAAATGTTTTTGGTAAAGTAAACGGAATTGTGTTTTGTCGCACCCCGTGAAACGCACCCCCTAAGGGGTGCGTTCACCCGAGGTTGGGAACTCATTTTCTAAGTGAAGACTGGAAGCAGGTGCAATAAGACCTTTTCTGTAAGCTTCATCCCTCCCGGGAGTCGACACCAGGTCGTTTTGGTTGTGAACTGAGCGCTCCTCCACTGATACACACATTATCTACTATGCACATATCGAAATCAGTTAAACTCAGTTCATAACCCTAACAATAAATGCAGCATCTTTCTCCTCGTAGCAAGCTGCGTAGGTATTGCTAATTTAAATTTCATGGTACGAATGCAATGTCAGTGCAGGAGGTGTCCCACCTTACAGCGCTTCGCTAATGCAGTGATTTTCAATATATATATATATATATATATATATATATATATATATATATATATATATATATATATATATATATATTATATATTCACCACTCACTACAAACTATGGACGATAATGTTTTAAGGTGAGTAATGTGTGTACTATATATATGCCCTTTTTAAGCGTAGGTCTACTGCTGACTTAATATATGATAGCGTAACCATGTTATCACCTTTCACGTACATTTGAAAATTAAAAAAAAAAAGGGCTATGATTCACTTTACAGCGATTTCTGCTTTACAACAATAGCCCGGAACCTAACCTGCTGTATAAGCGAGGCCCTCCTCTCAGTGATTCACATAACCCTTTCCCATACTAAATTAACCTTCATCTGCTATCCCACTTTCTGTCTGTCCTAACACTAGGGTACTTAACACATATTCCCCTCTAATTCCTATACCATGTCAGTCCTCAGACACTTTTCCTTCTACATACACTTTAAGTAAACACACAAACACTTTACCACCACTTTCTTCCAGCATTTCACTCCTAATCTTGTCCAAACCTTCTGTTTCTCGTACTTATATATTTTTACACTTCCTCGCTCGTTTCTTTTTTTTTTCCCTCAATCTCACTTCCTGCTCTTCAATCATTCTAATGGTTCTCATTCTTCTTTGTCGCAAGGAGGAATTTTTTGCCTCTATTCCGTCAACTTTACTCGACAATTTTTCAAAATAATTTCGCCTCAGAAAGGATCTCACTCATTTTGTTATTAAGAGAAACATTTGTCCCTTCTGTCTTCACATTATTAATCTCTCAAAAATTTTTATTCTCAACAAAATGAATCGTCATTGACTCATTACTTATCTCACTGCAATTAATAATAATAATAATAATAATAATAATAATAATAATAATTGTAATAAAAAATATTAAAAATATAATTATAGTAAAAATATAATTATATCAATAATAATAATCTACTTTTTTTAGATAATTCCTTGAAGATTATGTTGCAAAGGTCTTTTGAGATGCATAATTATGGGTTGTAAACAATTTAATCAGTAAAAGAGAGTAATGAAGAAAATCCAGTTGAGTGACTTAAATAACCTGTTGTTGTCTAAATGAGAGAAGCAACAAAGAGCAACATCGGCCAATATGTGAATCCTGACATACACGCGGAACGTTATTACCACCACAGGTTTAACCAACCTCCCACAAACTAATGTTTTCAACGAGGTACTTAAACAAATACACTCTTAGCAGCTACCCACTGCTCAGGACTCTTAACTACCCACTCAGGAAGGGCGAAACTAGCTTCTTAACGACACTAACCACCCACTCAGTACAATGGCCCAGGTAACTGACGACGTATGAACAGTATCTTCCCCCTCCCTTTAATGGCTCACTCCCCCTCCTCCCTTAATGGCCCTCCTCCTACCCCTTCCACCTAATGGTTTGACTCGAACAGGAAGGAAATGGATAATGAGCAAACATTTTAATAAAGTATGGGCAGAAGTGAGAGAGATGGTTGCGCTTCATGCAATTATGATCTGTAGGTTCAGGTGTCGTTAGGGTTAGAAGATAGCCTCAACATATCGACGCAGTTCTAAATGATAATGATTTGAAAGGTTATTTTGGTTGCTTTATGCCCAATGATTCTCCTCTGATGGTGAGCACCTAAATGGGCGTCTAAGAGTGTGCTAGCCATCATGACTGGCTAACCACTAACAGTTTCTGCACTCTGATACACACAGCTTGGTCTCCACTTCTGGGTCCTCCTCCTCGTGAGAGGCCCTTCCGTCGACACGACCCGGATGCTACAGTCCGACCTTCCCGCGAGCAGCGTACAGACGCATGTCTACATATATATAATTATTTTTTTTATTAACGCATCGGCCGTTTCCCACCGAGGCAGGGTGACCTGAGAAAGAAGAAGCACTTTCATCACTCCATCAATGTCTTGCCAGAGGCGTGTCGATTTTACATTTCAAAAATTACCACAGATCACCGCACCTCCTTCAAAGTGCAGGCATTGTACTTCCCATAATATATATAATATATATATATATATATATATATATATATATATATATATATATATATATATATATATATAATATTTGTGCCTAGCTGGCGGTACCGCTGAAATTATTTTTTTTTTTTTTTTGATAAGTCACACTATGCCTTAGAAAAGAAGGACATAGAAATCAAAATCATTGCTATTAGCAGCTCTCTTTGCCTTCTGGTTGCCACAGCTGTAGTGAGAGTTGCAAGTTGTGATACAGCTACGATGCTGAAATCAATTCAGTCTAGGCTTGGAAGTCCACAAGGCCGTGTTGCAGCTGCCCAGAAGTACGGGCCTACATTACTAACTTAAACAATCAAGAAACCCCGATAAAACTGAATTTTTGCCAGCGTTTTTAACCTAGCCAGAAGGTGCATGTTGTACTGAAAGCCATTCAGTGTTTCCCTCTCCTCAATCCATTCATCCAAATGTGTTAAAGCGGCATCTCAAAACTTTTGTTTGGAGAACACAGAATTAACTCGTGAGGGTGTGTGCAACATGGTAACTCCCTCGCTTCTCTTTTACTAGTCATTAAGCAACAGGAAGTCTGATCAGTGAGCCAACAACTCATTCTTAGATTCCTTGCAGCGGTACCACTGCTAGAAGACATAGTGAAAAAAAAAATCTCAGAGAGAATCTAGGACCATACATAAAGCCCCCAAATTTAAAGCGGCTTTACTAACTAGCAAATCAACGACAAAATCCTGACCGCCTTCCAAGAGCGCATGAATACAATGCTCTCATCAGTGATCCTCTTGGTTTAAATGTTATCAACTTGATTCTTGGTAAAAGATAATCTCCGCCCTCAATAATATGATTGGGTAGATCGGAGACTTTCATCAGGAAAGCATTTGTAGCTTTCCTGATGTTTTGTAGCAAACTGTAACTAAATACCTAGGGTATATGATAAGTGTAGGTATATAGTAAATGTAGAGTAGATGTGGTTGACAGTATGTTGCGGATTTATTTCCCAGTGTAGCAGGTGTAATTCCCAGCGTATAGCAGGTGTGTACCAAGTGTATACCAAGTGTGGTTCCCAGTGTACAGTAGGGGCGGTTACCAGTGCCACGAATGTGTGTAGCAGGTATACAGGTGTGTACCAAGTGTGGTTCCCAGTGTATAGCAGCGGCGGCTACCAGTACCAGGAATGTGTGTAGCAGGTATACAGCATGTGGGTACCAAGTGTATACCAGGTGCGGTTTCCAGTGTATAGCAGCGGGAGTTACTAGTACCAGGAGTGTGTAGCAGGTATACAGCATATGGGTACCAAGTGTATATCAGGTGTGGTTCCCAGTGTATAACAGGAGCGGTTACAAGTGCCAGGACTATGTGTAGCAATACAACTATCTGGTGTTCTGTTATTTCTCCAAGTACTTCTACGTACACATTCAATACTCTAAGTTATTCATTTCTTTATGACCCTTGAGCATGCTATTACTGTTCGAGAACTCCTACGGTATCCTTCTCTACTTCATCTTTTTCATTCCCTTATATGACTCAAGGAGCGAGCCAGCGAAATCCCTCATCGAAGAAACAGAATTTTTCGACATTCAATAAGCGTACCTATTAGGGAAATCAAACGTCTTGTAAAGCCAATGTGCACGGGCCGAGCGCCTTGAGATGGGAGAAGTAAGTGGCGCTTGCCTTCAATCTAATGGTCTGTTTACGTCAATTAGCAGTGATTACAGATCATTTATGGGTTATGACTCCTGATAAGGTACTCGTATGCTACTCTCTGCTAAATTACCCCTTCGCCTCGTCTCTCTTTACACTAAAACATGTATATTGCCCCTGCAGCCAGTGTGTAGTTAGATCGATCGTATGTAAAGTTGCTGAATGATGCCTTCCACAGAGATGAGCCTAGCACGGCACTGAAGTCCTGGGTAAGTGCTTCAAAGTATAGTGATTGACGCCTAATTTTCATCTCTGAGAGTGACTGTATAATTAAATTCAGGAAGGATCCCTTGTTCTCTCCTCTCTCTCTCTCTCCTTCCTCTCTCTCTCTCTCTCTCTCTCTCTCTCTCTCTCTCTCTCTCTCTCTCATAAGCATAAGTACATACCGCATTGACCTCAAAGCTCGATTCATATCAGCCTTCTCGCTTCAATATTCAAGAACAATGTTTCGCACGGTTCCAAAAGCATTTGTACAACTACACTCTGATATGTTCTTGTGCTCTGTATTGTACATTGACAAGAAAGTTTGTCTCAGCAAAGTGGACATATACTCAAGTTTTATCGTCTGTATATCAGTTCACTTCTCTACTCAGCAAGGACAGAGGTGGCAATCTCTCCTGATACTTCCATTACATTCTTCTCTTATCCTCAGAAAGATGCAGTAGTCTCTAGGGAATCTGATTTGATATAAAATCCTTGTATGTACAATTAATCTAAGCTCTGTTATCGTCTATCTGTCGCTAATAAATCTTGGGAAAGTGTTTTTCTAACGTGCCTTTCCTTCGATCTTCGTTTTTCCATTATTTATGGTGATTTCATTATTACTCAACACTCAGTTATTTTAACTATATTCGGAGAGCTTTTAATATCTATTATTTACATCTACAACTCCTCCTCCTCTTCGCAAATAAATCCACATCCTCAGCCTCCATGAAGACCAATCTTCTGCTGGTGTTAACTTTAAGTCTCGGCTGCCATGCCCGCCTGACAGTTTTCAGTATATTGAAGTTTTCCATATCACTACTCCTATAAACTAATTTGAACCTCCACACAGCTATCTGACCTACCTACCTCTCTCTCTCTCTCTCTCTCTCTCTCTCTCTCTCTCTCTCTCTACTGAACCAGGCAAAACTCTGATGCCCAGTAGTAAAAAGTGTGTTCCATCCCTTATATTCATGATTCCTTCGTCGAAAAATATTTCCCATTTGTCAGTAAACTTTATCATCACCACCTCACAGTACTTACCGAGTCGGCAATTAACTCAACGGTCCTGGATAGCTATTTGTTTCCCACCCTAATCCTAGACAGAATACCACACATATAAGCGGACCACCCTTTTCTTTAATATCAATAACTTTGAACCTTTTCGGCAACTCCTCTTCGAGTTTTCCTGACATCGTTATCTACAGCACTCCAACAAATGATGGGCGTAATCCCCCTTTCACTCGGAATACCACTCCTCCTTTCTGCAAAATCCTCCATCCCAGCACTAGGAAGACAGACCCTTATCCAACTTTACCGTACACAGTCACAAAATGCACGATCCATGTATCTCGCCTCAGAGTCTCCGGCAACAGTATTGGGTTTACCTTGTCAGTTGCCCTGGAACCCCTTATCATAATCCTGGCTTTTGTGTGTTAGGTCTCCTCAAGAACTGTTCCTTGATGCTGGTGAGGGGCTCTTGATCTAGGGAATTGGATCTGTGCTCCAGTTCCCTGAATTAAGCCCGAATACTTTCCACATCCCCCCACAGGCTCTATATAATCCTACGGGTTTAGCACTTTCCCCTTGATTATAATAATAATAATAATGTATATTAGGCGTCCTGCGTTGGTTCATAAACACAACAAAAGAGAGAGTGCTTCCCAAAGCTCCTTCACGCCTAATCTTGAGTTGATCGTCTGTTCCCTCTACCACTGTCCACACACTTCCTTCGTCTATTACGATTTCATGGAAACTGCGAAGTCTCTAGTCTTCCTTCCACTATTGCACTATCGCACTCCTAGTTTCCTGCAGTTCCTCGTTCACCTGGTAGTAAAGCTGCTTCAGTATATAGTTTCTTTAACTAGCACTAAGTACGTCTTGAAAAGACACAGGTCAACTCTCAACTCTACACAGGTCAACTCAGTAATTCTTTGATTCTCTGTATTTATGCGTCGAAATATATGGTTATTACCCCCAATGCGTTCAGAACATCAAAGTTGATACAGCCGACGTTTAAAAAAAAAAAATTGTTTTCCCACTAACTTGCATCATATTCACTGCATAGAATCAGGTTGTAGCCAGCATTGACGAAATTATGTCTGTCAGAGCAGGGAACGTCACCGCTGCTGCTGCTTCAAACGTCGGTAACGGCACGTAGTCAGTTGCATGACCAAGTGCGCTGGCTATAACCCCACAAGCACCCGTCACTCCGCAAAATTGCACGAACGAAAAAAACAAATTTGCATAGTGATTTGAGTGCAGTAACTTTATATGTGACTTTCGTGCGGGATCATCGTTTTGGAGAGGCCGAAATTTTCAGGCCAACGGATTTAGGGGCCCAATTTCCCGAGAAGCAATTACAACAAGTAGCATTATAATTGTTGAGGCCTGACCACCTTGCCAATTATAAGGAATTAAAACACAAACTTGTTGTTTTTCCTGTGCAAACACTTCCAATTAGTAGCTTCTAATTTTATAGTCTCCTTTCTAAGAGGCTATTATCTTCTCCAGGATTTTATGAGTAAATTATATGTTGGGAATAATAGGCTGTGGCCTCAGTTTGCTAGTCTGGCGAGTAAGTTATATGTAGCGTTTATGTGAAGGAGAGTGCCGAGCAACACCAGGAGGACCACCCTTCAGGCAACACCAGGAGGACCACCCTTCACGCGTCACCAGGAGGACCACCCTTCAGGCAACACCAGGAGGACCACCCTTCAGGCAACACCAGGAGGACCACCCTTCACGCGTCACCAGGAGGACCACCCTTCAGGCAACACCAGGAGGACCACCCTTCAGGCAACACCAGGAGGACCACCCTTCAGGCAATACCAGGAGGACCACCCTTCAGGCAACACCAGGAGGACCATCCTTCAGGCAACACCAGGAGGACCACCCTTCAGGCAACACCAGGAGGACCACCCTTCACGCGTCACCATGAGGACCACCCTTCACGCGTCACCATGAGGACCACTCTTCAAGCAACACCAGGAGGACCACCCTTCACGCGTCACCAGGAGGACCAACCTTCAGGCAACGCCAGGAAGACCACCCTTCAGGCAACACCAGGAGGACCACCCTTCAGGCAACACCAGGAGGACCACCCTTCAGGCAACACCAGGAGGACCACCCTTCAGGCAACACCAGGAGGACCACCCTTCACGCGTCACCATGAGGACCACTCTTCAAGCAACACCAGGAGGACCACCCTTCACGCTTCACCAGGAGGACCAACCTTCAGGCAACGCCAGGACCATCACCCTTCAGGCAACGCCAGGACCACCACCCTTCAGGCAACACTAGGAGGACCACCCTTCACGCGTCACCAGGAAGACCACCCTTCAGGCAACACCAGAAGGACCACCCTTCAGGCAACACCAGGAGGACCACCCTTCAGGCAACACCAGGAGGACCACCCTTCAGGCAACACCAGGAGGACCACCCTTCAGGCAACACCAGGAGGACCACCCTTCACGCAACACCAGGAGGACCACCCTTCACCAGGAGGACCATCCTTCAGGCAACACCAGGAGGACCACCCTTCAGGCAACACCAGGAGGACCACCCTTCAGGCAACACCAGGAGGACCACCCTTCTGGCAACACCAGGAGGACCGCCCTTCAGGCAACACCAGGAGGACCGCCCTTCAGGCAACACCAGGAGGACCGCCCTTCAGGCAACACCAGGAGGACCGCCCTTCAGGCAACACCAGGAGGACCGCCCTTCAGGCAACACCAGGAGGACCGCCCTTCAGGCAACACCAGGAGGACCACCCTTCACGCGTCACCAGGAGGACCACCCTTCAGGCAAAGCCAAGAGGACCACCCTTCAGGCAACACCAGGAGGACCACCCTTCACGCGTCACCAGGAGGTCCACCCTTCAGGCAACGCCAAGAGGACCACCACCCTTCAGGCAACACCAGGAGGACCACCCTTCAGGCAACACTAGGAGGACCACCCTTCAGGCAACACCAGGAGGACTACCCTTCAGGCAACACCAGGAGGACCACAATTCAGGCAACACCAGGAGGATCATCAACTTGTCGGTATAAAATACCGACAAGTTGATGATTAAGACACACGTGAAACAGTTTCAGAGCTGTGAGTGCATATCACCCTGGAGACGTCTTCGTAACAATCTCATTTCGACAGATGACAGGTTTCGAGCCAGTGGGGCTCGAAACGTGTCGGTAATATATTTCTTGTTTGACGGAGTGGTAAAGGCTCGATCATTAGAGCGTTAATCGCTAGATGCATTCGGAAAATCCTCTATCAAGAGGTTAAAAAAACAGGAAAGGAGAAGGAACGGTGGAAGTAGAAGAAGAGAATGAAGAGGAGGCGGAAGTGGAAAAGGAATAGAATGGGGAAGAGAGACAAGGAGTTTAGGGTCATTAATCATTATGGCTCATTAACCTTTCGTCTAATCCTGGCTTTCATCTGTTTCCTGGGTGGCGACTAGCTGGTGCCTCCTCTGATGTTATCAGTGTTTAGGACGCCTACTGCTGCCTCCAGTACCGTTACGGGTAGCAGTAGAAGCATCAGTACCCGAACTGAGTGTTTATACTCGGTTCGGGGTGGTTGTAGCACTATTAACAACACCACCACTGGTGGAAACACCAGCAGTGATTGTAGTAGTGGCATTAATGTTATCAGTGGTGGTGGTGGTTGTAGCACCAGTACCAGGAACCGGTGGTAGAGGTATTATTATAGTAGTAACATACACTGCATCGGTAAACCCAGTATTAGCACAGTGGCATGCTGCTACACTCCGCAGACTCTCACACTAAGGAAGCTTGTGACGACGGTTCGGTTGGTTCTGGACCATTGTCAAGCCACCATTCAGGGAGAGGAAAGGAATAGCAGCAGCAGCAGCAGTTGTAATATTATTTGTAATAGTGATATGCTAAGGAAATTAGTGGTGCATATTTGGCAGAGAAAACCTTCAATACTGACGATGTTTCGCTCTGTGTAGAACTTTATTAAGCCTTGAAATTTTTTACACAGCGAAACGTGCTCTAGAGTAAGGTCTGCCACGTACCAAGTGTCTGCCATACCCGACGGTGCTACCTGCCATCCTTCACAACTCACAAGGAAATTGTCAGAAGGAGGTGGCAATTGAAAGAAAATTGTGACAGAATTAAAGGAAATTATAGATGGACTGATAACGAGAGACGACGAATAAAAGGATGTTAAAGAGGCGATGTGTAACCCGGAAATACAGATCGTGTAACGCGTAGAGCTTAATTATTTGATCTCTCTCCCTCCTACCTCCTTAATGTGCCAGGAGACCATTGTGTGAGCCGGATTTATAGAGAGAAAGTAGCAATAATCTCATTAATGTTGAAAATTTATGAAGTATCTAGTAATGTGTACTATTTCTAGTAGCGAGTTGCCTGCCTCCTACGTCATTGTGAGGTTGGAGGTAGATAATTACGTGTTGAAAAGTAGAGAGGAACTCTTGTAGTTATTTTACCTTGGCTCGGATGTAGTGTGCAAGTGTGTGTGTGTGTGTGTGTGTGTGTGTGTGTGTGTGTGTGTGTGTGTGTGTGTGTGTTTGTGTGTGTACGTACGTACGTACTCACATAGCTGTAAATACATAGTTGTGGTTCCAGGGGTTGAGTCATAGCTCCTGGCCCCCGCCTCTCCGCTGGTGGCTACTAGGTCCACTCTCTCCCTTCTCCATAAGCTTTTTTAAAAGCCTCTTGTGTGTGTGTGTGTGTGTGTGCCCCAACCCTTACCTAAAAAACACAGTAAAACACTTCCCTCAACACGCGCCTCGCTACACCACTCACAAACAAGCAGCTACACAAACTTTTTAACCATCTCATACTCTCACGCCCGAACGACCGCCAGTGTGGAGCACACCACACATACCACTGAAAAGACAATTAGTAGAGGCGTGAGACTTACCCGATAACAAGGGAATAATCAGGTCGAGCTGTCCTCACCTAAATTGGGGTTACTGTGAATCTGTGCTCACAGAGTTGTCTATGTAGGGGTCGAGTCACCGCCCCTGGCCACGCCTTTCAATCAACTTGTTAGATGTCTTCCCATCGATACCCCATTTCTTGAAGATACACTGAATCCATCCCAGTGGGACTTCTTTGATCTACTGGGATCCTTTCATGTTATCTCTGCCTGGGTCACTAGGTTTCGACCCAGTCTCTTGTTCATTACCATGTCGAATGCATTAATGCAATTCAAGAATATGCAGCCTCCCCTTCGCTCTCTTACCTCGCTTCTGTTACTCTGTCACACACCTCCACAACTGAAAGACAGGGTTTCTCATCTCTAAACCCGTGCTGGTTGTCGTTTATAAAACTCTTCAATTTCTCTGCGCTGTATAGCCCTTGTGGATTAGCGCTTCTTTTTGATTATAATAACAATTCAATTTCTCTTTTATCTCCTCTATTAACTTTTTTAATATATACTATAGTATGCACGTCAGTGCCTCTGGCCGTTGATTTATTTCCATTGACCTGTAGATATTAGCTAGTACCACAGGCAGTGGCGTTTCTGATCCGTGTTTCAGAACACATGGAGAGACATGATAGGGTCCCATGTCTAGCTAGAATTCTAGTTAGAGTCGATCCTTTGAACACTTCTACCAGGACATCCTACTATTTCTGCATTGGAAGCTCTTGATGTGTTGTTTCCAACACGAAAGGCCTAGAGCTATCTTTCAACTCCCCCTGGTGTTGTTTTGTACACACACACACAGTGTGTGTGTGTGTGTGTGTGTGTGTGTGTGTGTGTGTGTGTGTGTGTGTGTGTGTTTGAGAACTGAAGTCATGGCGTCCGCCTCATGACTTTCAACCGAGTGAATTCAGTTACCTGTATAACATTAATATTGGATCCTCTTTATGGGGTCAGCTTTTACTGTGTCATTGTCTGCCTCTTTACAATTATTTACTGTTATTACACTTAATTAGTTTCATTTTTTTATTCATGAAAAAAAAAACGATGAACCCGTTAGGGTCATAAAGCCCTGAAATTATGACGAATGGGGATTTTTCCTTGACATTTATACAAAAGAAATAATGCTATTATTTTCAGAGAATAGAGGCTTGTACTGCCGACGATATCAATATGCGTTTCGCTCTTTGAAGAGACTTGATAAAGCTCTATTTAGAGCGATGTGTTGTCGTAAAACAACCCTGGCTCTACAGACATCTGTTCCTCAATCGTGTCCTCTCTCCAACGACTCTGTTAGGTAAAACACATATGCAACAGTTAGGTATCTTTATTTCGAAACGTTTCGCCTACACAGTAGGCTTCTTCAGTCGAGTACAGAAATGTTGATAGAAGCAGAAGATACTTGAAGACGATGTAATCAGTCCATCACCCTTAAAGTTTTGAGGTGGTCAGTCCCTCAGTCTGGAGAAGAGCATTGTTCCGTTGTTCCTGTCACTTCAACTTCATATTGTTTCAGACAACGGAACAATGCTCTTCTCCAGACTGAGGGACTGACCACCTCAAAACTTTAAGGGTGATGGACTGATTACATCGTCTTCAAGTATCTTCTGCTTCTATCAACTTTTCTGTACTCGACTGAAGAAGCCTACTGTGTAGGCGAAACGTTTCGAAATAAAGATACCTAACTGTTGCATATGTGTCTTACCTAACAACCTGTCGGTATTTTATACCATTTTAATGTCCAACGACTCTGCGTAGGTAGCTTAAATAGGCTGGACAAATACCTGAGTGGCAATTAATGCATATGAATGGAGACTTGCAAAGAATTGGCTAATAATAGTAATAATAATAATAAAATTTTATCATTTCTATTATTTTTATTATTTTGACGTTTACATTTTTTTATTTTCTCCACTTTGTTTACTCATTTCATTTTGATTCACTCGTATATCCACCATATTTATTTATACCTATTAAATAATTCTTGTATATTTCTTGATTTTACAAAATAAATTCATTGTAATTTATTTATTGTATGCTTGAAGTAGAAACAAATGAATGTATTTCATGTTTGTCCTACATGCGGGTCACGCTAACTGGTGGTCAAGCAAACTGTGAGCCGGGCAGAGTGTATACACTGATGCAGCATTTCACCATCAAGATTACAAGTTTTACTTGTGGATACACAACACTTGTTGCTTCCATAGAGGCTGCATGTGTAAGAACACCTCTGTCGCTGTCTTACCTAACAACCTGTCGGTATTTTATACCATTTTAATGTTCAAGAACACCTCTGTCGCTGTGTTCCTGCTCTTCACTGTATCAACTCGAGTCTCACCATATCCATGTATCTCACTGTAACACTGTAGTTGCTGAGATGTGTTACTCTCCCACCGCTTCACTGTATAGCACTGGCTCACTGTGTCACAGTGTCTATGTAGTCCTGGCTGAGTAATATTTTATCAGGGTCACCCTGAGACCGTCTTTACATCATGCGTTATTCATTCCTAAGTTCTAAATTGTAATCATTATTATTATTAGGGCCAATTTTTTTAGGGGTGAATCGGTAAGCCAGTGGAAGGCCTCAGTCATATGACCAAAAGTTCTATTGGCTGGTCATCAAATGATTAATAACAGAATCAGGAAATTCTTGTCCCTTTTCCATTCGAATCTTGCCTAATCAAAACTACAGTCAGATGTGACACGCAATTTTACACTGATTTGCATATTAATTGTTAATGCAATTGGCTATGTGAAACGTTCAGAAATTGACACCGTGATTCGTGTAACCTAACGACCGCTGTGAAATGAAGCTGAAATCTAAACTGGTGTGTATAGAGGGAACCTAGGTGTGTATAGAGGGAATCTAACAAGTTCCTCAAATCAGTTCCTGACCAGCCGATATGTGGGTCGTACAGCAGTAAAAGCATAACTGACCAGTTCTTGATCCACTAGAAGACCTAACTGAGACTGGGCTGCGGGGGCGTTGTCCCCCGGAAACATCCTTCAGGTATCCTTCAGATAAGAGAACAGATTTAGTGAGAAGATGACTACGATCACTATTCTCGGAGCATTGAAATCAACATACTGAAGCCTGGATCATTACGTTGTGAGCATTGAAGTTACCATACTGAAGCCTGGATCATTACGTCGTGAGCATTGAAGTCTCCATACTGAAGACTGGATCATTACGTCGTAAGCATTGAAGTCACCATACTGAAGACTGGATCATTACGTCGTGAGCATTGAAGTCACCATACTGAATACTTCGTATGGTAAAGGATGGTTATAGATCCAAGGAACTAGTACTACCAATGAATCAAACCTGATTAAATCTCATTGTGTTTGAATCCTACATGTTCAGTGGCTCCCCATAAAAATAATACAGTCCTTCCTGGATAAAGAACCCTTCTTTTTCTTATATATCTAGTTGACTGTACAGTTTAAATCCTCTTATCCTCCTTCAGCTCAATTCAAAGTCCAGTTCTATCTAAGGAATTCCGTCTCTCTCTTCCCTCCCTAACAATCCATCTGACAACAGTCAAGTAACACCCAAAGACCTAATTACTTCTAGATTAAAAGGTGCTGTAAGTATATAAAGAAAATTCTTATCTCATCTGGCCCAAGAATCAAATTCGGGCTTTTATAGCGATAACTAAACATTAATAAACTGAGACTAAGGATGAGAGAGAAAAAAAAATCAGGGTTTTTGAGCAAGAATTCAATACTAGTACTAGTAAACTAGGTTTTAACACTAATCAAGAAGGTTTCACCAATAGGTAACGAAGGCTCTTCCCATTTTGGAATAAACTAGTGAGGTTTGAGCATTAGTGAGCGATGTTTCAGCACTAACGAGGAAGGTTTCAGCATCAGTGAGTGAAGCTTCAGCAACAACGAGTGGAAAGATCATCCTGAGAAATCAAATCGCTGAGCTCTTGACAGAAGCAAAGATGTCACAGGCAAAGAACACATAACACTCTTCTACTTTCACCTTTTCCACCTCCCTCCTTGTTTATTACTCCTCCCCCCCCTCCTTCTCCTGCTCGTCCTCCTCTTCCTCCTCCTCCTCCTCCTCTAACTCCTTCCCCCCTCCACCCCTGCATGCCCATTATCGATTAGACTCGTCACCATTAGGGGTTAAAGTAATAAGAATCCGCTCCATTAGCCTCGACAGGAGGACGCAGTCCCCGGTATTAGCGATCGTAAGAGCGTGCAATAACCCTCATCACACACCGCAGGAGCCTAAATCATAACCCCCTCTTCCCCTCCCCCTCCTCTTCATCCTTCTCATCTTCCTCCTCCTTCCACCGCTTCCCCCACTCATAACCACCTTCAAAAACCCTCCTAAATTCACCACCAACTCTTCCCCTTTCCACTACCCACTGCTACTCTCCACAATATACCACAACCCTTCACAACTATCCCTTCTCCCCAACCCACAAACTCCCTCATACCCCACCACACTCTCCTGCCAGCCCCTTATAACCACCATTCCCACAAACCCCCATCATTCCCACCAAACCATTACCTTCCCCCACCAACACCACACTGTCTCCACCATCACCCCCACTCTCCCCAACATTATGCCTCTCAGCAGGAGCAACTAGGAACGGGAAGAGGCATGAAAATCACCTCCACTCAGAGACTCAAACAGAGTAAACCTGTCATCCCAAGGAGACGCCATTTAGAAACGGAAACCCTTCATTCCTCTGTGGCTACACCAGATGGTGTTGAGAGAGAGAGAGAGAGAGAGAGAGAGAGAGAGAGAGAGAGAGAGAGAGAGAGAGAGAGAGAGAGAGAGAGAGAATATGGAAGTACGTGATAAAGACAGAAAACGAAGGACTTACTCGTATATATCCTCACCGAGACTATCAGTGGAACTATCCTCTTCTATCTACATTAAGGACTATTAACGACTATCATGTAATAGCCATGTGTGTGCAATAAGGACACGAGAGAGAGAGAGAGAGGGAGAGAGAGAGAGAGAGAGAGAGAGAGAGAGAGAGAGAGAGAGAGCGCAGACACGGAGCGGAAAAAGCCTGTTGGCTTCGCTGACCGACACAATAAATCGCTGCGTGAATGACACGGAGTTCGGCGGTCCGTGTCTCCCGAAGCGGCTCCTTCCTCTCGCTAAATGGGTAATGGGTAGGAAATTGCAAATTGGATCGCCCACACCTGTTAGAGGTTAGCAGATAGGAGGATGGGGTAACCAGGAAGGAAAGGGGGAGGGGGTGAATGGTAACAGGGTTTAACTGGTGGGAAGGTTAACTGGGTTTAACTGGTAGGAAGGGGAACGGGGATTGACTAGTGGAAAGGGTAACTTTGCTTGACTTGATGGGAGAGTAACATTGCTTGACTGGATAAGAGGGTAACTTTGCTTGACTGGTAGGAAAAGTAACTTCGCTTGACTACTGGGAAAAGTAACTGAGTCTGACTAGTGGGAAGAGTAACTAGGTTCGAATTGCATGTGTAGGACTGGGAACAAGTGGGAAAGAAAAAAAGGCCATTAAAGAGGGAAGAATCCGGGACAAAGAGGGAGGTCCTACTGGTCCCCCATTGGTTTCTAACTTCTCTTTATGTACTCTTTCGTTCAGTGTATATATATATATATATAGTCTTATATGCAATAATATGTACTTCAATATATTTTGTATATGCTGACCTCTCCACCCCCCCCTCTCTCTCTCTCTCTCTCTCTCACCCTAATTTTCTTATTACATGTTCCTTCACACGAGTCATCACAATCAGGGTTTCTCCAACACTTAAATCAGCTCAATAATAATCCTTGGTGATCCTCTCGTCAGGAAGCAGCGATTAACTCGCTTATTTTGTGTCCTTAAGTATAAGTAGCCTTTAAGTGCATAAGTGTGTTTAATTTGGTCGTTTAACTGTAAGTATTTGATAGTGTCTGAGTATAGATATTTAAGTGTAATTATTTTCATCTGTTTTTAAGTGTATGTATAAGTGTTTAAGTGTAAGTGCTTACCTACACAGGAAGATCAGTCCTAACACTTCATACACCCAAACACCCTCTCTAAACATACTCACCACATATACTCAACACGCTCATCAAACACCACAAACTCTCTCTCTAAGCACTTATCTCAACTCCTTATCTCAAAACACCACCAAAAGGCCTCCAAACACTCCCACAACCCCCTTCTCATCAACCCAAACCTACACCCTAGTAACACCTCTTACACCCTCACCTCCCCAAAAAATCGGATCACAAAACAAAGGACCCTCTTTATGGTGAACTTGTAGTGAATACAAGTGTAATAAGATCTTGATCATAAGCATTTCGAGTTGAAAAAATAAGAGCTTTATGACTTAACTGCAAAGAGAAATGTTGCCACGATTTGTTGCCTAGAGTGGGGGAAGTGATATGTATTAGCAAGCAGTCTACAAGCACGTTAGCAAGTCTAGTAGCCTCTTGGGGTCCTGATAGACGGCTTTCGCTTATATTAGGGGCATTAAAGTCACCATCTGTTATTGCCTAGTTATCAGATAGGTGTTTGTTTTGGCTCAGGGTGCAAGGAAATCATTTTGACT
The DNA here is from genome assembly GCF_038502225.1 of Cherax quadricarinatus. Lineage (NCBI taxonomy): Eukaryota > Metazoa > Arthropoda > Malacostraca > Decapoda > Parastacidae > Cherax > Cherax quadricarinatus. Next base: position 3,878,246 of record NC_091328.1, on the reverse strand, counting down.
TCAGAGGTTAAGGTTGAGCAGTGGCAACGATGAAAATGAAAAATAAAGTCTCATTACTGTGGCTGGAACAGTTCATCAAAAATCCACAATTTAGTGAGGAACATTTTTGACGTTTCGGTCCGTCCTGAAACATTTTCAAGTCACAGCTGAAAGAAATGGAAGCAATATTCAAGAATCGTAAACACCATTTCATTCTGCAGTCCCTCGAACTTGTGTCTCTTTAATATTGCTTTTGTTTGTGTTGTTGTAGGCATCTCCTTTATGAAAGAGAAAATAGACAAAGAGGAAAAGGTTTCGTTCGCAGCTTCCACAGGTAAAAATCTCAATTAAGTCCCTCGTTTCTACTGGATCTTTTATTCCACTTGTTGGAGTATATCTCCTTGGCTCAACTCCTCTTCTTCAGGTGCTGTGTATGTTATCAATCTACTGTATGCAAATGCATCTTGTTTCACATTTGTCAGTATTTTATACCATTTTTTTATTCATTTCACGTTGGTGCTGTAATGAAACCTTTCTTCACACCCACATCATCCTTAAAAGGGTAACGTCATCCTCTTAACGGAACTCAAGCTACTGATAATCCGGTTTAAGCTCTCGTCTAATCCCTCCTTCCTGCCGAGGATTAAAGTGCTTGGTAATCGCCCGAGTGTAACGCTGGTCTGAGAAGAAAGGAAATATCCCTACACGAGGGAGAGGGAAAGGGGAAAAAGGGGATATAAAGGGGAAGGCCCTAGGGAAGGGGGAATGTGGTCCTAAGGAAGAAAAGATGTTAAGGATTTGTGGCAAGGAGAGGAAGGTCCTAGGTGATGCCGGGAAGGTATAAGGGAAGGGGGTATCAAGAAGGTACTGGGAAGGGAGTTGTTTGGAAGAGGCCTCAAAGGGAAATAAATCACTTTGTCCAACTTTTTCTTGGGTTATTCTATGTAATTTACCCCTTGTATGATAATTTGTACCTCTGTGTACTTGTGTCTAAATAAAATTACGTACATACTTATGAGGATGGAAGGTATTACTGGAGGAGACTGGTCGACCAGGATCATGGGACAAGAACACTTATCTAAGATAACTGTAATGGTAGTAACAGTAGTGATGTAATAATATTGATGATGAGGGTAGCGATGGTGGTGATTGTGGTGGGGAAAGATGATGATGGTGGTGGTGGGGGTGGTGATTATGATAAATATTCATAAAGATAGTGATAGTGGCGGAAATGGTGATAAGTGTGATGAGAATGATGCAAGATGGTGTTAAAAATGATGATGAAGGGTATGGTGAGTGTGGTGAAAATAGTGATACGTGTCGGTAGCGGTGATGGTAGTGATCGTGGTAGTCCTGGTATCTCGACGTACCTACGCATAAATGATACACTTATCCATACACTCTACGCATATAAACACACACAGACCCACAGACAGACAAAGAAACACACCTAGACAGCCAGACATATCCTTGACTGCTTGTTGTGTGAGCTAGACAGATCTGTGTGAAACACAAGACAGTCTTGTGGTAGAGGCAGCCATGTCTCGTCTGTGTGTGTGTGTATGTGTGTGTGTGTGTTTGCGGTCACAGGTGTGATATATCATCTTACCTGCCCACTCCTTAATTAGCTTTAGATGCAATTAGCAGACAAGTAATTAATAATTGTTGTAATTATTATTGTTTAGTGCCTTTTCTTTATGTGATAATTAAGGGTATTTTTTTTTATTTTCCTTCAACTAAATGGTATTTGTATTTTTAACAATAATAATAATGTTACAATAGTAATAATTATAATATATTAATAAAATTAATAACTATATAATAATAAAAATAATTATAACAATGTTAGGTCGAAATTATTATAGTTACGACTAATAAAATAACAAATAACAACATGGCTGGCTTCACACACATGTGCTAACACCCAACATCGCGGAGTCCCTAAGGAAAGCTCTTGTCCCCTCTCTTACCATGCCACACTGAATAATATGCGAGTTGTAGCGTACGCTGAGTGTGCTGTAGATGTATTAAGCACACAAGACTAGCCACGAGTCCTGTGGTCAGTTTTACCAGCTGTAAGGGAAGGGTACTAGAGCTATCTAGTTGTGTTAGACGGCCTTAGATCATCTGGTTGCAGGTGTGATGCGGCATTCTGATCTGTCAGGGACGGGTGGTGGGGAGGAAATTGGGAGGGCATAAAAAAAAATCTCTCTCCTTATTCGACAGAAAAGACGCTTGTTTTTAGGCCTTATTCGGCACATATATAAGATCACAGTAAACAAGTGATATCACAATATACAGAACAATCACTGTGAAAAAAATAGTGAATTTTCAAGCGCTTTCGTGAATTCTCACATTATCAAGGCCCTTGATAATGAGAAATCACGGAATCGCTGGGAAATTTCACTAGTTTTTCCACTTTTTTTTTGTATATATGGAAGTAAATTCATATAGGTACACTTACACATATGTTACTACGTATGAAAATTGTACTTAAGTATAAATTATCCAGGATAACCCATAAGGATCGGACAAAGTGACTTGTCTTCACTAGGGTCTTTGTGATATCTTATTATAACTAAACGCTAAATCCACAAGGGTCATACAGAGCTAATAAATATGTCAGAGTGACACCGAAATACAGGCGGAAAATACTGAAAGAGGATATGTACCACAGATGGCGCTGCAACATGCAATCCGCAGGGAACAGAAATGGGATCTCTAACTCGTCCGTATATTAACTAAGTTACCCTTTCCGTCACGAAGACTTTACGCAGGCACGTTCCACGTTTTAAATATAAATGGGCAAAAACGTAGTGAGACTTTTTTAAATGATCTCTACTGCGCCATCAGAATTAAATAATGTATAAATAATGGTCCCATTTGGACCATTAACTAGTGACATAGTCTATACACACACTAGCCTATTATAATACGATCATGGGGGAGCGCTAAAGCCGTAGGGTTATACAGCGCATGGGGGGAGGATGGAAGGTATTCAGGCTTAATTCAAGGAACCGGAGCACAGATGCAATTTCCTAGATCAAGAGCCCCTGACCAGCGTCAAGGAACCTCCCTTGAGGGGGTATATAGACTAGTATGTGTGTGAAGACTATGTATTTGTAAACCGTCAGCATTTTTATGCTGATGGTTCAAGGGGGGCTGAAAAAATGTAATGTTTATATTGTTTCACACTTTAAATATGCCGACAGGTAAAGGCTTTTGTTCATTTATATACACAAGAATAAGCTGCAGCAAATAAAAGCATGGAATATACACCAAGAGAGTGGTATATATATATATATATATATATATATATATATATATATATATATATATATATATATAATGTCGTGCCGAATAGGCAGAACTTGCGATCTTGGCTTAAATAGCAACGCTCATCTTGCCATATAGGACAAGTGAAAATTTGTGTATGCAATAATTTCGCCAAAATCATTCTGAACCTAAAGAAAAAAATATATTTCACTGTGTTTGTTTAGTATTAAATTATTGTAAACAAATCTAAAATATATTTAGTTGGGTTAGGCTAAAATAAATTGTTCTTGTTATAATAAGGTTAGGCAAGTTTTCTAAGATTCTTTTGGTGCAAAATTAAAATTTTTTACATTAACATTAATGAAAAAAATATATCTTTAAACGTATATGAGAAAATTTCAGAAAGGACTTAATTTTAAATGAGTTCTTGCTAATTGACCAGTTTTACACATTCGGCACGACATATACTGTGTATATATATATATATATATATATATATATATATATATATATATATATATATATATATATATATATATATATATATATAAATATATATATAATCATACATACACATACATACATACACAGACACACATACATACACACACACACACACACACACACACACACACACACACACACACACACACGAGAGATGTGTATTGCTCAATACAAGTCGAAAGTGTGTTTTAATCCCTATTTTAAGGAATAATTACTGAGTTTTCTGAACCTCCTTCCATGGGTTTTAACCCCATCCGTTCTGTTACTGCGTTACAATCGTGTTTTTGCGAATTTGTGAGTCCTGCAGTCTGCCGTTCATGTATTATTAATATCTTGCCTGTCACACTAGCATACGACTTTAGTCTGTGTAATTTTCATTTATGGAAGCAGATATATTCCTTTTATTTAGCAAAACTGGGTACAACAGCACTGTGTTGCTTCCCTATTCAGTTCAATAGTCATAGTAAGAACAAAAGCCATGTTTTCCCCAGTCATATTCCATCACACAGGATTGGTTTCGTAGACTGTTTAAATCTCTGTCTAAGCTGGGAGACATCGTCAAATATTTCAGAGTTCGTCAGCTACGTTAGCTTTAAATGTTACGTTAATGCTGAAGGTTCACCATTCTCTTCCGTGTCTCAGCTACGGCAGCTTCTTCCTATACAACAGATATAACTAAGATATTAATTTCTTCCCTTAACCCGTGCTTTAGCACTGTGATAATGGCAGAGTTATCAAGGTGATGTGTCTGCACCTGTCCATTTGCCTGAGAGAATGTGTTTATATCATTAGAACATGTACAACACGCGGATCAACCACTGATAAAGCAACACAAAACACACACATGCACACACACACACACACACACACACACACACAATCACAAAACACAATAACTTCTCAAGAAGGAGGGATTCTTCTCCATTAATGAACTCATTAAAGCATCTGGCAATGTTGTTGACATGTGATTATCCTCTGGGCTAAGGGGCCTCGTTACTCCTCTGAAGTTAGTTGGTCTCTACCATTGTTCTCTGGCTACGATTGTCTGTACATTTGTCTACTCCATGGCAATTATTCATCTGTAGTATCTGTTATATTATTTTTATTTAATACGCAGTACATTTATATATATATATATATATATATATATATATATATATATATATATATATATATATATATATATATAACCACTGTTAATGAACCTGTGTGTCAGTAACATTACGAATCACACTGCCTCCTCAGTTATAGTAAGCAAACTTTAAGCCACTTTCACCACAGTTATCAACTGGGCTCCACTGATTGCTCATCCACCAGCAACTTTATAGAAAAGTATTTTGAAAAGTTGATAATTGTACGCGAATTAGCGTGTTGTAATTAAATTATTCTCTCAGAGAAATTCAAGTTAGGAGTGGATGCAATGACGTTTGACTGCTATACGCATATTACAGTTCACAGGTATAAAAAAAAACATGTTGCAAATGTTATTCTATATTGGAGTTGCAATCCAATAGCGGCAGAAAATAGCACTGCTCTCGTTACCTGATCTTAAGTCTCATTTGGGTCTGTAAAAATGTTTATTCAAGACTTCTGCTTCTCCTTCGTATACTTTTTATATGGATTTCTTATAAGGGAGAAAATACGCACCTATTTCCAGTGGCTGATCTACATTTTTGGGGCCCTGAAGCTTGAACTGTTATGGGGGCCCTTAGCAGCCAGAAACGGCTATCGTACATGATACTTTTTTAATTTTTATTTTAACTATCTTGTATTGAATTGCGCTGTATTATTAAAAAAAAACTCATGCAGTAGACCCAAAATTCTTAAGCAATGTGGACTAACGTCGTTTTTGGGGCCCCTCCGGGATTAGGGGCCCTGAAGCTTAAGCTTCGTTAATTTCATAGTAGATCCGCCCCTGACTATGTCAATGCTGTTATATGTGAAGACAATCCTCAACTCTTGCAGTTGTCTTTGCCAGTTGTACGTAAATGGAACCAGAGTCATGTAGAAGTGGCATTCAACCTTAGTTGGGTGGTTTCTATGTGGTGATTTATTCTGTGTTAGGGGGTGAAATAACGAAAGGATCTTAAAGGGAAAGAGTTGGTAAAGGAGTGGAGGAAGACCAAGGCGTAAAGTAGGGGTTAAAGAGAAGGAGGTGGAGGAGGAGAATGAGGAGAAAGAGGGTAAAGAGAAAAAAAAGTGATAAAGAGGAGGGTGAGGAGGAGGAAGACGTCAGCGGAAGGAAGGCTGGAACAGGTAGTAAGGTGATCGTCGGTGACTCGCAGATTAAAAAGAAAGGAACAGCTTCGTAGGCATCGCTCCGTGACGGAAAGGATATAGTCCATAAGATATTGGAGGAGAGGAGGATGGGGAGGCGTAGGGAAGAGTAGGAGGGAGAGGATTAGGAGGTGGGGGAGGACGAAGATGAGAAGGTAAGCAACTCTAGCACAGGATATATACTTACGCAGGATACTTTCCAAGATGCTACAAGGAGGAGCTTGTGGCCGCCTGGAAAGTTATGGCGTAGTGGCGGCGGCAGATGTGTTTAGTATATATATATATGGTATTAACATGACAACATTAGAACATCACTTTCAAAAAGATTTCAGATCTCTTCCAGCTCTTCAAAAGCTGGAGTGTAACCGAGGATGCAAATGGCATTTTTTCCCTCTGGATCGCTACGCTGGAATGCTGGAATGGCAGCCCTGGCGTCTTAGAGCAGTGTCTCTGAGCCAGGAATACGGTTCACTGAGGAAGATTGTCTCTTGTTTGCCCCACGGTTTAAGGGTCTCCGAGCCAACTGGGAGAAAGAAGTACTGATGTTCTAGGTCCTTATATTTCTTTATCTTCGATGTATTCCAGTGACCAATAGCACCGCCATGCTGTTCAATACTTTGACGGATATACTAGGTATCAGCCACAGAAGATTCGTAGGTTCAGTGGCGCCCCAGTTGTCTGGTTCTCTGCTAGGGATGGATTGTAATCCCTTCATCGCAGGATTGTGGGATGCTACGGATTTTTTTTATCTGCTACTCAGATATAGCAACGTTCTTCTTGATAATGTCATAGACCTTGTTGGGTGTTGCTACCAATCCTTGCAAGATCCACAGTCTAGGTTCTGCAGACTTTATTGATAAGTTACCATCTTCATGCAAATATGCAATGTTCAGTGTCAACAGGAGCATCACGGTGAATAGCCACTACAATATAAGCGTTCAGGGAGTCGAGACGCGTGTCTGTTGCCAAAACAGGAACTGTTAAGAGGAAGTCTCCAAAGTGAGGTGCACTCACAGCTGTGAGACAAGAAATGTCCATGTTGGACATTGCAAACACGAGAATATCTTTAAACTTGTGGAAAAAATATATCACAATGAAGAAATAGAAAGAATCAAACAACTCCATGTGCTTGCAAACCTATTTTTCTCTGTCGGTTGTGCTAGCCAGATAGAAGATCCGGATTATCATTTGTACAGATAATCTGGTTCTACCAGCTAGATGGATGGCTCAGGGTAATTGGCTTTGTTAGCCAGGTGGATAAGAAATGCGGATAATTAGCTGTGCTAGCCAGAAGGATAGAAGATGCGGGTAATCGGTTGTAGGGCGCCCCGAGAGAGTCTACTGGCCGTCCGGAATGCAAATGAGAAGGTAAACTTTAATGATGGCCTCAGACGATGGTGTGGTAGAGCTACCCTCAAACTGAACACTTCACTCTTAAAACTTAATAATAGTCGGTAGGTAATAAAACGCTGAGGCTTATACGCATGTTGTATGTGCGCAACGGTACCGGAGGCTCATACTGCGTATATAAAGATTCTTTTTAGCTAATTCACTGTAAGAAAACCTTACGCTTCCAGCCCTGTTCGTTCATTAACTTAAGTTCTACTTAATGACGTTATCATTATCATGTTGCTTTCACCACGATCAAGGTAACGTGTTTTTTTCTTACGCTATTCTTAACGTTGATTTCTAGGCGATCTTGTAAGCTTACAAAGGCTATTTGTTTTACGTTCTGCTGTGATCCACATAGCTTCAGTATTTAATGTAATAATAATAATTAAATTTTATTTCATGTTAGGTATTTATGGTAACTTCTAGAAAATATATGGAAACAAATTTATTCACAAAAAATGAGAAATTAACAAAACTGTCTGCAAGATGTCTTGCAATAACTCAACACATCGTAAAACGTTCAACTCTTCACTGGAATCACTCGTAGTGAGAGATTGAATTCTTTAGAATATCTTCAAGGCTTTCTTTTATGCAATTTTAAACGTTAAATCGATACGCAAGACGCAGTGAATGTTGTCCCGTACACGTTCTCCGTTGCTCTGTAAGCCTAGTATACTGTCAAGGCTGAGGGGACTCATCACCTCGGAATTTCCTCTCCACTCCTGTCTCCGACTGATGAAACCTGCAGTCGGAACGTGTCGGCAACAACCATATCGAAGTGTAGTGCATGCATCTTACGCATCAACTTGTAAGGTGTTGTATACCATTCAAAATTTGTGTTTTGTATGATGTAGCACCATTATGGTATCTTAGGGGTTTATGACATTTTATTGAGAAGACATTTCGCCCACCAGGAACTTTATCACTTCATACGGAAAGTGAAATGAAATATATTGACTGAGGAGAGAGGTGGAGAGTCGATCTAGGAGACCATTTGCAGCTATGTGTTAGTGGTGATAGGAGAGAAAGTTGTATCAAGTCTGAGACTTGATACAGATCACTTCTGGGAGAAATATCGTCTAAAATAAAGACTTCCTCTGCATTACGTGTCTTTGTATCTATTTATCAAGTATTTGCTTCAGTTACACTAAGTGCCAGGACTTGAAAAAGATTGAACCAGGACTTGAAACAGATGGAGATGGATATTGTGGCTTCCCCTCACGCCTATTGTGGCTTCCCCTACCGCCCATTTTAACGGTCTTGACTAAGCAGCTTAACTTAACATATCAGACTCATCATATTTAGCAGCTTACCCTAACTTAGCAACATAAACCAAAGTTACTAAAAACAAAATTTTGATTCTTCGTCACTGTCCATATCACTGTAAGAAAACTTCCTTGAATCCACTAGATTCTTGCTACTGTTTCCCCCCAATATGTCTACCTATTTAAAAAAATCTTATTTAAAATCTTATTTAAAAAAATCACTCGAATCAGGGGGTATATTGTCTTCATAATTCCCAGTCTACCAGTGCCCTGTGATTCTTATCTCTGCTTTGTTATTGTTTAAGAAATCTTTACATTCTTTCCCTCTCTTCTTTTTTCCTTCTCATTATTATTTTGCATCTCTGAGTATAATGAACTTCGTGTTTTATTGTACTCCTTAGTTAATTGTGCTGGAGACACTTTTCTGTTGTCTGACGAAGGTCACCACCTCGTCAGTGGACAAAACTGTGTGTATTGATGTCTCAGCATTTATTGCAGCAGCCTTAATTCCAACAAACCTTGTTGCAGCAGCCATAATTGTAGCAGTAGTTATTGCAGCAGCCTTTATTGCAAAACATTGTTACAGCAACCCTAATTGTAGCAGCAATTGTTGCAGCAACCTTCATTGCAGCAGCATTCATCAGTAACCTATGTTGCAGCAGCTTTCACAACAGCAGCCTTTATTAAAGCAGATTTCACCACACATGGTATCCCCGGGACGTCTTTCAGCTTTACTACAAGTGTTTTCTTCCTGCCGTGATTACAGAATTTGTCTTTTCCTCTAGTGTGTGTGCGTGCGTATGCACGTGAGTGCATATGCGTGCACGCCTGCATGTGCATGCACGTACGCACGAGTTTTCTCTGTTTTAACTTCAGTTTCTTCTCCACCCTCTTGTCACTATAATCTCCAAAATTGTAAAATAAAAACATTTTTTTACGTACAAAGATAATTTATGTGTAAATAATGATTTTAGCGGTGGTTGACCTTTAGAAGTGTTTTAGTCATTACGCGAGGACAGCCAGCATGCAAACCTTAGCTAAACAAAGGAGTGTCGGTGCTGCAAAAACAGGGGTAAGGAAACTAAGCAAGGTGCTTCAGGTCAGGTATAATTTAGCGTCTGGTAATTTACACGTAGTGTTATTTCTCGTGTGGCTTCGTATTAGGGTAAGCACTTACGACAAATTCATTCCACCCATGTAAAATTAAAACTATGTAAAACTATCTACATTATATAATATATATAATTTATATATATATATATATAATATATATATATTTATTTATTCTACTGGAGACCCTCATTAGGCACTACTGGTTCTCTCTCTCTCTCTCTAACGAGAGATGGGAAGCACTAAAGAGAGGAACCAACAAATATCGTCACTGCGGCCAGACTAGTTAGCATCACCAGACCACAAATCACACACGAAGGAAAACGTTTGGTAGCCTCGAAGGAGAATGTAGGAGCGTTGGTGATTGTGTTGGAAAGAGGATGGAGGGGCGGTGAGGGAGCATGTTGGTTGTGATGTTGGAGGGAGGTGGAGGTGTAGTGGAGTTTTGAAGACATTGTGAGATATGTGTTGAAAAAAGCTGCTAGGGGTAAACGTCGGGAGATTGAGATAAGGTACAGCTGTTGGAATCGCGTCATAAACATTGACGAGTAGTGTTATTGTTGTTGGTGTTGATGATGTTGCTGTTAATGCTGCTGCTCCTTCTGCTCCTGCTGCGTCTGCTCCTCCTCCTCCTACTTCTACTCCTGTTGCTGTTGCTGCTGCTGCTGCTGTCGCCAGTGATCTTCGGTCAGGAACACTGTTACAATCACCCTCTAGCGCGTGATGGCATGGTCAGTTGTTTACTTAAACCAAGTGAAAATGTAGTTGCCATTGACCCTAGGAAAGGCTATGGTACAGTGATCGTTCACATTCCTGAAGGTTTCACTGCTCTAAGTGTGAATGTAAATGCTCTCCCTAAATATTATATATATATATATATGAATTTTTGCTAAAAAATTCTCCTGCTTGAGTAATTTGCAACTCATCTACCTGCCGTGTGAATGATGTTCAGTGCTTATATACATCGTTACAAGTATTTTACTTAAACTGAGTTTTTTTTAACCTACTCACTATTCACCAGCCATAATATCCAAAACTTTTAAGCTACATATTCATTTGTTTTTATCGTGGGAACGACGAGTTTGTCGGTTGTGTATCTTGTCGTAAGCTTACGTTTGAGTAATTCGAAACCGGATGTGAGGGTGGACGCAGTAGTTAGCAAAAGTTAACGTTTGTCTAATGGGTTGTAAGTGTAATTACTCGTGAAGTTTGGCCATCACTGATGGAATATGTTGGCACTGCCAATTTGTTCGCTGTTTACAACACCCAGCTGGGTTTAGAGGTGGGATATCCTAACAGAGTTGCTTGAAGTCTATGCAACGTAGCAGAAGTGAGGCAAGATAGGAAGAGAAGGATGGATGGATTGCATATTCGTGGACTGCAAGAAGGTATCTGACTCAGTACGTGCACGAGATTGTGCCAAGAATATGAGGAACAGACAGAGATAACAGGGAAGGAACCAGAGTCCATCCAAGAATATCTAAATGAAACAGAAAATGACTGTAGAGAAAGAGGCATCAGAGTTACTAAGTGTGACAAGTAGAAAACCTCGAACATTAATTATGGGATAATTACCGTGTCTGGTACATGTGAACCTGCAGGAAGATATGGAGCCTTGTACCTCAATGTTCGCAGATGTCAGACTGGGAATAACAAGAAAAGGCTACAACAGAACCAGGACATACTGCAAGGTCAGACAAGTGACTTCTAGAAATCAATCCCCAGCAAATACAAGCGCGTGAAAATAGAGAAGGAGCAAGGCTGAAAACTGGGCACAGACCAGGGAGACAGACTGCTGAGAAGGATATGAGGGAAAACACACTACCGAACATATCAGAAAAACGCATCAACTTCAGCGAATGGGCGTTTAGCGAAACTAAGATCAAGGTTACAGGAATGTCAAGAGTAATCTACGGCACTCCATACATGTTATGGCCATATTTGGAGTATGTAGCAATAACAGGCAACTAAAACATGATGAAATTTGCCAAGTGGAAAAAGTACTATATTCTGATTATTATTATTATTATTATTTTCACTATTATTAGTGTTGTCACTTATTTTTACATTACTAGTATTATTATTATTGTGACTAATTATCATCACTGTCATAATATTAATCAGGAAGCACTAGAACAGTAGGGGTCATATAGCACCTGCGAAAAGGGAGTTTGTGTGTTTTTGATCTAAGGCAGTGTGGAGGGGATCTCCAGCTGTAAGACAGACCAGCTGTGAGTAAGAGAGACAGACCAGCTGTCAACTCAGACCTCTGCCTACCAATTTTCTCATTCTTTGGGCCGTCCCTCATTTAAATATAATTTATATGTAGGTCCCAAAAACCACCTCGTGTAATGGGGTAATTGGCTCTCTAGTAATAGGTGTGGAGTCTTACTGGCTTTTTTGGGCGTAAATATATTTTTTTTAGACTTCCTTCTGGCCTTTTCTTTCTGATGATAAATATGCCTTTCTAAATTTTACGTATTTTCGCTCCATTTCTACATACACATTTGCGATGAAAATATAAATATTTGTCAAAAAGTTGGTAAAGAAACAGAAACATGTGGACTGAGAACTGGTATAGAACTTGTTCAGAACGAGTAGGAAGGTGTGTGTGTGTGTGTGTGTGTGTGTGTGTGTGTGTGTGTGTGTGTGTGTGTGTGTGTGTGTGTGTGTGTGTGTGTGTGTGATCACCCATTAGTACCCACCCTTTTGGGTCAGCAAAGGTTGAATTACAGCTCTTGACTGTTATTAAATTGACTCCACTTCTTTTGGGGTCCCTATCTATGCAGCATTAGTGAATTTAGTTGTAAAAACTCACCTACAATGAAAACAAAAGACAGAGCCACATGTTATCCCTAATAAAAGCTTACGCAACGTATGTCTAGGGACTGATCACCTCAAAATTACTACTTCTGATGTTCCCGATCTCATATTTTGAATATTATTTACTGAAGAAGTCTGTTCTGTAAGCGAAACGTTTCAGCAGTAAAGAGACCCAAGTGTTGAACATGTGTCTTATTTATCTGCTCAGAAAAGTATTTCGACCAGCTTCACCTACAACACACCAGCGAGCGTCCCTTTTCCCGGATCCTCCTCAAGCACAGGCAGAAACAATTCAGACTATGTTTCTGTCCCGGGCGATTAATAAGAACACCCGAAGCTATGTCAGTCTACCAGGCAGGGGGCGTGATTGGTCGCAGTGTCCTGCGGGGCAGAGGGCATGCAAGGGGGTGTGGTTGGTCGTAGGGTCCTACTTTGCCGTGGGCAGGCAGGGGGGCGTGGTTGGTCGCAGCGTCCTGCAGGTGCCGTGGGCAAGGAGGGCAGTAATGAGGTGGTGATTGTGGGGGCGGGGTAGGAGGCAGTAGCAGAGCGTCGGGAACGAGGAGGCCTGGTACTTACACCCTCGTAACTCCACTCTCGCCTCCCTAAATATGCACCGTATTTGCATAGGTAATTGTGAGGGATGGTGCGCAACATGCAAGACTTTAACGGGTTACAACGTCTTCGTGGCAAGCTGTTTGGGGCCTTACGGGATGCTCTGTCATCAAGTTCAGAAGTTAGAGCTTTGGGAAGTGGTGGAGGTCGCAACTAGATGCAATAAGAGCGATGGATTGAGAGGTTCAACTGGTAAAACGACGGGGTGCTTTTGTAGGTAGACGCTCCTTTCAACCCGAGATGATCTAAAATGGAAGACGATAGGCATCTATGGAGCATGTGATACAAGGGCTGGAACAAGGGCGAAAACGGCCCCGACGTCCACGCTAATTTGTCTAGGAATACCGGCAAATAAGCAGATGGTTAGAAGAAGGTTGCGGAGCTAGGCTGGAGGTGGCGTCTGACTGATACACGACGAGGGGTTAAATGTATATGAGGATGGTAGTTATTTCATTATCTTGACATCAATTTCCCATCTTTACGACATCCACATATGGAGCGTACTATTTTACGTAGCGAGGATCTCTCTCCGACTAGGAAAAGCTTACATCCCACAATTTTGTTCCCTGGATAAGCGGGATGCAGAGGCGGTTTTGTCATGCTCACTAACAACAGACTGGTTCTAAGCCTCCGTAAACCGTGCCTCGTTAAGACTGACAACCAGCTGTTTACACGTCTTGGCAGGCAGGCGACACCGTGTTATTATCCGGATCCTAAACAAACAGTGTAAGCGAGCCTGTTAGGATTTGTTTCCCCCGGGGCTCCCACAATACCAACGAATTCAACTGAATTCCTCACTTCTTCTGCTGACCCTTTACTGTCTTATCTCGTTACGTCATGTAGGAGACTTAAAGCATGGCTTGTTGCTAGTGATGAATCAAACATGTGCAACACCAGCGCATCTTATATATATATATATATATATATATATATATATATATATATATATATATATATATATATATATATATATATATTGAGTGTGTGTGTGTGTGTGTGTGTGTGTGTGTGTGTGTGTGTGTGTGTGTGTGTGTGTGTGTGTGTGTGTGAATAACACTGATAAAGCCACTGGTTGCCAAAATGTCTATGTAAACAAAAGCACTCGGGTGTTCTACAGGTGTCTAATCCAACAATACTGTCACACCAGGCTTGATGCTATTGATGTAACATGCGTCTCACTCATCCACTGACCCATACCTGCCTTGCATGGACCAGTAGGCCTGTTGCAGTTTTCCTCTGTTTTTACGTTCTTAAAAAATGGCTGATTCCTTCAGTTCCGCCGTTGGTCATATTTTGAGTGTCACTTGCTAGAAATAAATGGCATTTATGAGAGTGTCTTGACAGTAAACAAAGAAGTACAGCCGGTTGTTCTGATTTGTAAATTTGTAAATTATATATTGTAAATTTTTCCTTGTTCGAAAACATCTTGTAAAACAGACAAAAAAAATGGCACAGGAATTTTTTACAATTTGACGAACTGAAATTCATTGGGACTACTTTTTGTTGTTCCTGTTCATTTCCTGTTCACGTATCCAGCGCCTATTGCGCTGATTCCGTTTTCCACGTCTTGTTCTAACTTCATTATTAATACAGTTACGAGGAAGCTCTAAACTCGTAAGGGAAAAAAGGCAATCAGGTTCCACCCATGAGGTGGGTATTTCCAGTTCCAAGGATCAAGAGCCTTCACGAGCATCAAACCGACCTGCCTGGACGGCAACGATGTAGTTTGGGGAGACTTCAATGCGCTGCTGGACGTGATCTGAAGTTCCTGTTTTCTTCAGAGCAAACCCATTTTCTCTCATGTTGTGCGTGGGTATAAATATTGACGGTCTGGAGTTTTGAGATTCTCTGACCGAGGGTTCAATCCCGCCCGTGGTATGGTTTGACCAGGAGAGTGTTTTATCTCTCTCTCTCTCTCTCACACACACACACTACCATTGCTAACATGACTCACGAAATCGTAATGACACGATTGCAAACAAACCATACCACGGGTGGGATTGAACCCGCTGTTCATGTTGACGGAATTGAGGGGACTTGAGCTAGAGTTCGCCACGGCCACGCTAGCTGGAGATTCGTCTGTAAAAACTTGCATTTGTGGTCACAGTGGTGCCTATGCTAACCTTCCAATGATGTAGAAATATACCTAGTTGGACGAATCTTATTGTGGCTAGCTGGTCCAGTGGCTAACGCGACGGTCTGGAGTTTTGAGACTCTGACCGCGGGTTCAATCCCGCCCGTGGTATGGTTTACCATTGCTACTTTTACCACTACTACTGCTAATATTAATGCCACCACCTCTCTCAGTGTGTTGTAGTGTAATGGTAATGTGGAGGTAGTAAGATGGTAACGTGGTGGTAGTGTGAGAGTAGTGTAGTGGCATTGAGATGTTAGTGTAGTAGTGGTAATGTGTTGGTAATAAAATGGTAGTGTAGTGGCTGAATTGTGGTACTGAAGTGGTAGTGTGGAGGTATAGTGGTAGTATAGTGACAGTGTAGTGGTGGTGAGGCGGTAGTGTGGTAGTGCAGTGTTAGTGGGGTGGTGATTGCTGCCACACTATCAATAAAGAGGTGGCCTACGGCGGCCCAGTGATAATGAAGTCTTCAGGTGAGAACAGCGGGACCCCCGCCCCCTGCCTATCAGAAATGGGGAAACCTCCCCATGGGTGCTGTCATGGGACCCCCATTGTCCAGTTCCTGTCCACCATTATTCATTTCACCCTTGTGTTTATTGTTCTCGGTTCTTCAGTCCTCCTACCGTCCTCTAGATATCACTACTGCTGTCTGGTAGGTTGCAATAAGGAAAGTATAGCGGAAGGCTCTCTCCCCAATCTTGTTCCTTCCATGGCTACAGTTCTATCTTCTTAAGGCAGACAAACTCCTTCGTAGACACTGAATGGAAAATGAATTAGAATTATGAAGAATAATGATGTTAGGTAGATGAACACAAATGAAAATATTATTGTGGCAACGTTTCACTCTCCAGGAGCTTTGTCGAGACGTTACGGCTTGACAAAGCTCCTGGAGAGCGAAACGTTGCCACAGTAAAATGCCACATTAGTTGCATATGTGTCCATTTACCTAACATTTTGTCAGTAATTTTACCATTACTGCTAATGATGATGAAAATAATGATGTTATGATAATACAGTTTCTGTTGATACAAGTGCTGTTGTTGTTCATTATATGCCTTTTAAATTATTGTTGGTCATCGTGAGACTAAAATATACTCGTAATTTTTAAATATTTTACTCTCTTATGTTTTCGTTTTCAGTTTTACATAGATCTCTAATATTATTTCGTGAAATAAGAAGCAATCATAATCACACCACAAGTAAACAGCTATAATTGTTATAGCATATTGTGGGATTTAGGTCTTATGTCCGGCACTTATTGTGTTGGTGGCCTGTCCTTGTGTGGTACTTGTGTGGTACTCGTGTTGCTGTGTGGTACTCGTGTTGCTGTGTGGTACTCGTGTTGCTGTGTGGTACTCGTGTGGCATTTATGTTGTCTGTCCTTGTTTTGTCCTGTCACTGTGATGCGTCTGGTCCTTGTGTTGTTGTCTGGTCCTATTCTTGTGACATAGTGAGGTCACCCCACTGGATTGGGTTTTGATGCTTGTCCGGTCATTGGTCTGGTGACTCCACTGAAATTTCTGAGAATAGTGAAGAAAAACAAGCGGTTTAGGACATACTTTCATTGAAACAACATTTCGTCTTGTGTAGAGCTTAAACAAGGTTTTCACAGGGCGAAACGTTGCTCTAGTAAGAAACTGTTTTACCACATTTTTTTTTTCAGTCACAACTGTGGACAATAATATATTAAGACGAGTTGATTTACTTATGCTCAGAGGTATTCTGGTGTCGTTTGTGACCGTGGACAGTGAGCTGAAGAATGGCTTCAGTGCAGTAGCTGTTTCTTACTGATTTCTGTTAAATATTCTGCAACGAGAGGGAAAGATGGAGCGAGGTAGAAGGCCGAGAGGGAGGGCGAGAGAGTGGGGTGAACAGAAAGAGGAAGGTCCGTGTGGGTGGGGAGGAATTCGGTAGAATGAGGAAGGGTCGAGAAGCCAAAGTGAGGGAGGGAGCCATCATCATTGCTAATACCGCCATTAGCATCAAAGCTGCCGACGCTAGCCACACACTTTTGTCAACATGTGGACACAATGCGCTGCCAACCGTTGCGACCCCTGTGCCAACACTCAAACCACAGCCTCTGCCAACAGTCACAATCTGTTCCATCACTGCAACAGCCGTTTCTCTGAAACAACAGTCACTGCAGCTCTGTACCCCTTCATAAGAGGCGGCCACAGGCTGACGGAAAGCTCTTCATCTAAAAAATTGGTGCTGCCCCTATTTAGTTCCCCCTTATGAGAGCATAAATAACTGTACCAACTCTGCCGTCTGAACCCATCCCCAAAAATACCAAAGCAGATTAGTATTGATCATTTAGCGTTAGTAGTGGAGGCTAGATCCTGCATCTGTTCAGAGGCAGATACGTTACCATTCTGAATATACTCATCCCCGTTGCCAGCTATGAGTTGGCGATTAAGACATGCAAGAGTTGAGTATCTATTGTTTAAACGTTTCGCCTATTCAGTAGGCTTCTTCAGTCACATACAGAGGCAACAGGTCTTGTATACCATTCTCAAAATAACAGCTATGAAATGAGAACTGTGTACTTCAGCCCACGAGAGTGGTAATTTTAGGGATGTATTAATTAAGGTGTGGTATATAAACCTTTGTATCTGATACAAACAAATTGGGTTGAAAAAGACACGTAAACAAACGCTAGGACCGAAACATTTTCTGATAAATGTGTCCTAGTGTTTGCTCTTTAAGAAAGTATTGCCAATAGCGGACTGGTACTGACTGGGAACGTAATCTAGATGACGTTTGGCCCCTGCAACAGGATTTCTTTTTCAAGTTAATTGACTTGTGTGGGTTGAGGATCTGGTTGGATGAATGATGAAGTAGGTCGGGAGATAGTGAGAAACACTGCAGTGAAGCCCTTTATTATGACGTTTTGGCCAGTCATGATCAAAACGTCGGGATAAAGATTGCACTGCGGCACTGCTCAATGAGGCACAGGGATGAAGGGGCTAGGCTTATGAGATAAGGGGGATACCTTTTCCGGAACGCATATCCACCAATATACATCTAGTCTGGATCTCTCTCTCCCACCAGAAGTTTTATCGATCGAATCCACTTAAGGGATAAATAACCCGGTGGCCGAAAGGTATTCTTCTTAACATTTACTAACGTTGCTCGTGACTCATGAATTCATGGTAAGGATATGTCTGATGGGATACTTCATCTCTGTATGAAGATTTAACCATTACCTCATCATTACTAGGTCGTCATCATCATTAATAGCACGATGACAATAGCAGCCATTCTTCTCACCCATTTCTATTATCACTACCCCTCTCCTCCCCCTCTGTTCCACCACCACCCTAAGCACCACCACCACCATCACCACCAGTAGCAGCGTGCCACAACACAGAAGCAAATCAGCCAATTACCTGAGTCGACACTAACAGATTATCTACTTACTGCCTCAGACAGTGACGCTACTACCTGCTCCTTGATGGCTCACTCAACTGCCTCTATTGACTTAATACAAATATTAACCAACACAGTACGCCAATGTCCCTTCTCTACTCCCTCCAGTATTGTAATCACCTCTGCATTGATGATGATGCCTGCTGTTCAGGCGAAGTATTTCGTCCTGTGTTGTACTGGCGTCTTACTCATCAACCTGATCAATACACTGCACCCAAAGATCACCGAGAGAACACTTCCTGGTGGAGATGAAAAATTCGCTCGTAGATTATACTCTCGTGGTGCCTATAAACACTCAATGTCTGGAAAAGTAAATGGGACGTGCAAATTTGGCCATCCAGAAAAAAAAAAAACCCGCCATGATCTGACCAAAGACGCATGGCGTCCTATCGCGCTAAACTTCATCAATCCGAAATGTGAAAAAAACAAAAACAAATCCTGGCTACGAGATTGAAGCTCCAATCCCGATATTAGCAGACGGAGTTTCGAGCCTCCAGCACTCCTTGCACTGACCCACACAGGTTTAACACTTCATGACTTACAATACAATCCCCGCAAGAGGTTGCGTCGGCTGATTTCATTACCTCCCCGTCAGAGCTTTTAATGCATACTGATCCCTATGGCTGCCTATAATAGGGGTTTACCTTCCTCATCGATGTGTTCAACACATTTGCCGGCTAATGATGGCAGAGGCAGCAAAATTTCACGCCGGGAGTACTGAGGTGAGTAGAAAATAATGAACTCATTTGAATGTTGTCAAATATTATGTAACGCTACAATGAATGTAAATTGGGTGCTGGAGGACCACCATTTCAGTCGATAATTGAGAAGTCTTTAGTGGTAATTAGTTTATGATTGGCCGGGGTGATGAAGCGTACGATGTTTCTGTCCCTTCCCGCTACTCTCCGCTTGTTTCCGCTAATAAGACTTTACTGCAGCTACGTTTCGCTCACCAGGAGCTTCATCAAGCCTACATACGATACAGTGAAGGGACGCAAGGTACATAAGGGAGCCCGACGGCTCACTACTCCTTACCACTCCCAATCCATTTGCCAATTCCGTCTCTTTCTCCACTATCCCACTCGCGCCTGCCTCTCGCCACTATCCAGCATCATCGCGTCGACAGCTCCTGTTCTTGCAGTCTTTATGCCCTGTCCTTACTACCTCTTCTTGCTAATCAATGTTCGTACTCAGCACTGTCAGCACAATCTTCTACTGCCCTTCTAACCATTGCACTCTGCTACTGCCCTTCTGTTACACTCTTCTGCTAATCTGTTACATTCTCTATTACGTTTGCTGTATCTCCTTTATCTACTGCATTCTACTACAGGTCTTACTAATTCTCATTACTATTCTCTCACCTCTCTTCCCCCAGTCTCAAGGTCGACATGAAATCACTGTAATAAA
This sequence comes from Cherax quadricarinatus, assembly GCF_038502225.1. Lineage (NCBI taxonomy): Eukaryota > Metazoa > Arthropoda > Malacostraca > Decapoda > Parastacidae > Cherax > Cherax quadricarinatus. Next base: position 3,858,038 of record NC_091328.1, on the reverse strand, counting down.
CACCATTTAGAGCGATGAAGGGTGCTCATCTCTTACTTGAAGCATCTACAGTAAGAACGATGAGAAAAAGGGTTAAAGAATACGAAGGCACAATACCGTGACTGGAACAATACATAAATAACCAGAACAGGGAAGAAGAACTTGCGACGACTCTACGATCCGACTTGGCCCAATTACAAAGGTCACAGTGGTTGATGGGGCTGTGTGAATGGCTTCTTCCCTTGGTATAAGCTGTGTTAATTTGATATTAACACGAAGCTTAAAAGCAGGAACGTGAGCAAATGATAGGAAATATTTATCTGAAAAGATTTTATGTTATGGGGACCTGTGTAAGTGGAGGTGAACTATACACTGTTTCATGAGTAGGAATGATTGGGCCCAAGAAGCCAGGAACTAACAATGCCAGTGATTGTTGTTTAAGAGGCAAAACCAGAGGCTGTGAATCGACCCCCTGCAACCACAAATAGGAGAGTACGCGCGCGCGTGCGCACACACACACAAATAGGAGAACACACACACACACACACACACACACACACACAAATAGGAGAAACACACACACACACACACACACACACACACACACACACACACACACACACACAGGTGCCGGGCTTTTGTGCCGTACTGAAAGCTGTGATGGGCTGTGATTATCCCTGAACGAAACACAGCGGGGCGCTCCAGGTCCGTGTCCGGACACCTACACTTAACACGTTTTAAGAAAACCCAAGACGTCTTGAGACATCGTAACACCTCTCTTGATTACAGTCCTGAGGAGAAACAACTCCGCCGTGTAAATTTTCTAAACAATTAAGCTTAAGCTTAAGAAAATGAGAGTTTAGAGGTAAGAATAAAAAAGTTCTGGAAGCAAACAGTAAAGCAAGATATTGTGGAACTTGCTTTCATCTGGACAAAGTTTCGCTCTGTGTAGAGATGTTTCAAGGCTTGACGGAGCTCTACAAGGCTGTAGTTTCTTTACGAGGAGCGGCAGCCTATTGGTCGTCATTCTCGGTGTGGTCAATCAGTACCCAGCAGGAGATCAGAGTAGCCACGCCCACCAACCTCTGAGGTGTGAAAACCTATGTATCTTTAGAAGCCAGGTATCTCACCTTCGGTAATTATTGGTTTTAGCGTCACCATTTGCTCCACCTCCACCGTTTATTTACGAATGAGGGGGAAAAAAAAGGCCCGAGAACCCTCTGATTTGGGAAGGATACACAAGGAAGAGGGTTAAGGCCGACGGAGGTTTACCGGTGTGTCCTTAAACGAAGCCACACCGTCTTGTGATTAGGGGAAATAATTATACCCAAGTTATTCTTGATTACAAGGCAGAGTGATGGTTGGTTCAGAGTCACAGGCGCAGGAAATGCCCCCAGGAATTATCGTATTGTTTGCAGAAAGTCTCGTCTTGAAGCTGATCACGGGCGGGTGTGTGTGTGTGTGTGTGTGTGTGTGTGTGTGTGTGTGTGTGTGTGTGTGTGTGTGTGTGTGTGTGTGTGTGTGTAAGATTGTAGATTAATGGTTCAGAGAACCGACAAGTTGATAAACTAAACATGTGCAACACTGCGGTACATACATTGTTGAGATGTTTCGCCACGTAGTGGATTCATCAGTCCAGTACAAAGAGGATTAGTTGAGATCAGAAGGAGTTTGAGGTAATCAGCCTTTCAGGCCGGAGTCGATGTAATCGTGCTAAAGTGACTGTGCAGCACAAATAATTACGACACCAATTCCTTCCTGCGTTGATTCATTTTCCTGGTTAAGACTTAGATAGGCTTTATTTATAGCTATGCACTCTCAGATTTTTTTTTCAACACACTGCCGCCTCCCACCAAGGTAAGGTAATTTGAGCACCTTCACTCACTCACTCACTCACTCACTAACGTCCCTTAAGCACAGTTCAGATGGCCCTCCGAACTGCAGCATCCCTACCCCTCCTTCAGTGTGCAGATACTGTGTACTTTCCACCTAAAAGACTCAAGACCGGTTAACCGGTTACTTAACTCCCATTCCAAGTTATGTATTGTTTCATTTTTCTCGTCGGTCCTTTATCACCGTAACTCTTCATATAGACTTATGCCTCTTTAAAATCCTATCCATCCTTCAATTCTTTCGTCGTTCTTTACAACCCTAGTCGTCTATCCTGCTAGCCCTCTCATCAAATCCCTATCTATCCATCTATCCCTAATCTTTTCTCCTGAAAGCCCCATTCATCTGTTTATCTTTCCGCTCCATTCTTTACAGACCCATCTATCTGTCTATCAACTTACTCCTCTCCCTCCCATTCTCCAAGTCGTCTACCTACATATCTTCTTGTCCATCTATCCATTTAACTATTTACTCGCCCACACACCTCGCCATTTACCTAACCTCGTATGCACCCACCTACCTACCTACTTATATTTTCACCTACTTTGCCGCCTACAGTTCACACAAGATAAGCCATGAGAGCCTATTTCTTTTTTCGTTGGGATCAACAGACTCCAACGAAGCCTGCTTGGTGAAACAGGAAAGCAGGTGTAGAACAACCTTTTACTGGGACACCATTTTGCCCTGTATAGAGCATTACCACGTCAATGTCAACAGAAACTTGTCGTGTAACCCGTACCTTTCCTTCTGCACCGTATCAGTGGCAAAACATGTGTCTATAGGTTTACTAAAACACATTCGTCTTGTTCAAGAAACAAACACGAGCTCCTCTGCTTGTGACCCAAACATTTATGTACCTCGCCAACTTGATACCTCAGGTATAAACCATACCACGGGCGGGATTAAACCCGCGGTGAGAGTGTCTCAAAACTCCAGACCGTCGCTTTAGCCACTGGACCAGCTAGCCACAATAAGATTCGTCCAACTAGGTATAGAGCTAGAGTTCGTCACGGCCACGCTAGCTGGATATTCGTCTGTAAAAACTTGCATTTGTTGCCACAGTGGTACCTGTGCTAACCTTCCTATGGTGTAGAAATATACCTAGTTGGACGAATCTTATTGTGGCTAGCTGGTCCAGTGGCTAACGCGACGGTCTGGAGTTTGGAGACCCGCTGACCGCGGGTTCAATCCCGCCCGTGGTATGGTTTGTTAGCAATCGTGTCATTACGATTTCGTGAGTCAAGTTACCTTAGGCATGTTTGTGGTCTTCCACCTACCACTAGACATCTGTGTAAGACTACCTATTCAACTCCCTACCCACCCACATAACAGTCCACAAATCTACCCACTCACCTAGCCACCGACCACCTGCCCGGGCGAGGCTGGAGGGCAGCTCTGGGCCATGAGTAACCCGTACCGGGAGATTTCAACGTGACGAAGGTAGTGATCATGTCGGCATTTTTTATGACACCCACGGTTATTGTAACCCACGTGAGACCCCCTTACCCCCATCCTTGTTCCTCAATCCACCAACCCCTACTGAGCTGCTCTAGATCCAAGGAATTTGAGCTATCTTCCTTTCCTCGCATCAGGCCTGATTAACCTTCCCAACTCCCCAGGCTGCGTATGGTAATAATTAACCCTGGGTTGGCCAGAGATACTTAAATTCGTCTTCCTGGAAGGTATACCACTAATTACACCGGTCAATCTGGCCAATAGGAGGGAAAATGATAGCGTAGGTGGCTATCAGTCTCTTTCAGCCGTCTCCAACACTTGTCAGTTAACAGTTAAATGAGTAGGTGCCAGTCTCAACTGGTGACTTGGCGCGTGTTGTGGTGTGTCTGTCTTGTTATGATATTCAGGTGTTGTGGTGGTATTGTCCAGTGGTGTTGCTGGTGTTTAGGTGTTGTGGTGGTATTTTGTTCCCATGTTCTGGTGGTCTGATTGTCCAGTGTTCAGGCGTTTTGATATGCTCGTGTTTCCTCCCTCCCTCCCTCTCTCTTTTTCCTCTCTCTCTCGTGCCTTTTCCTAAAGCTGTGTATGGAGCCTGGTTCCAGGACTTCTTCACCAAAGGCTTTCCACTTCCTGAATACCTTGAGGCTGAACAAATATTTCCTAACATCCCTGTGGCTCATAATGTGACTTTCAGTTAAGCATGTACCCTTGTGTACCTATCTATCGCCTCTCAACAAGTATCTTTCTTGTGTGTGTGTGTGTGTGTGTGTGTGTGTGTGTGTGTGTGTGTGTGTGTGTGTGTGTGTGTGTGTGTGTGTGTGTGTGTGTAAAACTTACATCCTCGATTAAATTTATTTTGCAATATATTATGTGAGCAAAATGCAATAGAAAAAATTAAACGCTGCGCCTATTTTAACAATGCGTCATATGCTATCTCAAGATTTAGTTCTCAGTGACGTATGTACATCTGCGCACGAACGGAAGCTTTGCGTGTTTTAGCACCTGTTCTAATGGTTTTGAAGGGTGTGTACGACGACAGGTGTGTAGCTTAGTGTTTCAGGTCTCCGTAGTCCGAAACGTCGGCTGTTTCCTGTCTAAACTGCAGATTAGTTTTGGATCGTTCCAGCCACAACTTTGTGTCTGTCTTTTTCTTTCGTATTTCCTTTCCACGAAAATACCGACACATTTTTAAAGGGGATTAAAGTCAACATGTCATGACTGGAATAATTCACTGAAGAGGCGGAACTTTAGACGACATTTCGCTCCGTTATGATCCACGTAATGGTCCAGGTTGGACCAATAGTTTCCTCTCCGGAGATTTATATTGGGTAACTGGTTTAACTTTTTATTCAATGCTAGGGCGATCATATTCGAATGGAAGGGAGGGAGGAATGGAAGGGAGGGGGATTGAAAGGGGAGGGGAAAGAAGGTGAAAATAACAGTTTGGTGGCATCGTCCGGATGCCCTACATTATCTTCACCCGGCCTCTGTCAAATCCTGACTCCCTCATCCTTCCTCCCTCCCTATTCCCCCAATTTCCTGCCCCTTCACCACCTCCTCTCCCTTCCTTTCCATTCCTTCTCCCCTCTTTTTCTCTCTTTTTCTCCATCCCCCTTTTACCTATCCTTACTCTTCTTCCCTATTCTTTCCCATCTATCTGCCCTTCCAGGTTTATTTTCCTTCCATTTTTTAAGAGCTACTCCATTATTATTATTACATTCATGGGGAATCGCTCAGTCTATAAGGGAGCTCAGAACTACAGTAAATAATTACCCAACTGGAGGCAGCGTGACAGTGGGCCTACCTCTGCTAGGCCTATCACATTTTATTGCCTCAACAGTTATATAATTAGGTCTATAATTATCGGGCTCAACCGCGGCGCTCTGTAATAAATTTCAAAATATTCTTATTATAGGTCTTATCATACACTTTTTTTCCTGGTGGGTGTATATGCGGTTAGAAATTATTAAAATTAATATTGAGTTACTAAAAATTGAAGATATTAGAAAAGTATAAAAATAATTGTTCATTATATATATATATATATATATATATATATATATATATATATATATATATATATATATATATATATATAAAATGTCGTGCAGAATAGGTAAAACTGGTCAATTAACAAGAACTCGTATAAAATTAAGTCCTTTCTAAAAAAAATTCTCTTATACGTTTAAAGATATATTTTTATCTATGTTAATGTAAAAATTAATAATTTTGTACCAAAAGCACCTTAGAAAACTTACCTAACCTTATTATAACAAGCGCAATTTAATTTAGCCTAATCCAAATAAATATATTTTATACAAGTTTACAGTAGTTAAATACTAAACAAACACAATGAAATGTAATTTTTTCGTTAGGTTCAGAATAATTTTTACGATTTTTTTGCATACACAAACTTTTGCTTGCCTTATTCGGCAGGAAGAGCGTTGCTATTTAAGCCAAAATCGCAAGCTTTACCTATTCAGCACGACATATATATATAAGTTGTAACGTTTGTAGTAGTAGCAGTAATGGTAATTGTAGTAGTTGTATAGAGTTGGTGCCCCAATTAGGCACCATCATGTATTTTTTTAATTTAATTTGGTAATTACCTCTAATTGTAATTTTCTTGAACCGTTAAAGTTTGCTTATTTCATCTATCACAGCTGCTTCTAATGTTTTTCTTACGACAGGGTCAAATATTTTGTCTGATTCCCATTTGATTGCGTGGTTTCACTTGTAGGAATATTACCGTGCTTGAGTTTAGCGAATACTCTCATATTCTGGGAGTCTAGCTGTGAGATTTTTTCCTGGATGGCGTGTAATGCGGATCAGTTGCCGAGTGTATAAGAACATAAGAACATAAGAAAGGAGGAACACTGCAGCAGGCCTGTTGGCCCATACTAGGCAGGTCCTTTACAATTCATCCCACTAACAAACATTTGACCTACCCAATTTTCAATGCTACCCAAGAAATAAGCTCTGATGTGCAAGTCCCACTCAAATCCAACCCATCCCACTCATGTATTTATCCAACCTAAATTTGAAACTACCCAAAGTCCTAGCCTCAATAACCCAACTAGGTAGACTGTTCCACTCATCTACTACCCTATTTCCAAACCAATACTTTCCTATGTCCTTTCTAAATCTAAACTTATCTAATTTAAATCCATTACTGCGGGTTCTCTCTTGGAGAGATATCCTCAAGACCTTGTTAATATCCCCTTTATTAATACCTATCTTCCACTTATACACTTCGAGGGGTGAGGGGTTGTACAGTCAGTGTTAGGCTGAGCTGTCTCCTGATTGGGAACTGGTAATTCATGTCATGTAGGTGAGAGGTGATTGGTAAGAATCTTCCCACTGAGGTTGGATTGGGAAATAAGTTCGTCACAAGCTGACAACTGGCCACATAAAATATCTCGTCCCAGTGATTCAGCATGCTAAAGGCACTGTTTTTTTTCTGATATGGTTCTTTGTGTACTAATGACTGCTGTTGCTAGACATCTATTATTGCCTTTAATCACTAGTTTTTATTCTGAGTGAATGTTCGTCTCAGTGGATGAGACATGTATTGTAGGTGTTGTGGGACCTGCTGGCATATTGGTGTTTTGGTATGCAGGTGTAGATGTTGCAAGATGTTTCTCTTGTGCAGTGTTTGTCGAGCACTTGGAAAAGTGCTGACTCTGGCCCTGATGTTTTCCTGACTGTTTGCTGGTCTGGTGAAGTCTCGTATGATTTAATATTTAAGGACCGCGATATTCCTAGAACTTTGTATCTCGGAGTTCTGTAACTATTTTGATACCTCGTCGTCCTCGTCCCACTGAGTATCTCAATCAACCTCCATCTCACCTCAATTGCTATTACAAGCGAAACTTCACATTAAGTCTTACGCATATATTTACCTTGTTTACAAGTTCACATTTACTTCCAACATTACCATCAGTTCCTAAGACATTAACGTCAATTATCTTAAAAATGGCTCACCAAACAACTCACTCAATCAAGGTCGACTTCAACACTCGGCTCACCCGATGTTGTTGTGTTTACGAAGTTGTGTTTACTAACGCATTATATAACCACAACTTTTATGCGATATATTCAACCGTAGAAACCACAAGGTTCATGAATAACTGTCAACTCTCTTGCCCTTTATGAAGGGTTTAGTTATCACAGTGAAGGGTTCAGTTATCACAGTGAAGGGTTCAATTTATAAAGCCACGTCACTCCAGGTACTCCACCACATTTATAATTACCTTCACCATTAGTTTGGAAAATAGGTCTTCCAAGGATGATATCCTGTGGTTTAACGCTATCTGTCGTCAGTTATTTGAAATATTGAGTCTATATTCTCTGTATTCGATATTTATAACGATTTCTTCGTTTCCATCGACTTGTGGATTTTGACTCTTGGTTTATTCAAAATTTCTGCTCTCAGAACCTATGGTGACACATGGTTAGGTCCCATTGTTTTTGACCTTGTCGACTCTCTGGTGGCGCCCCTGACTCTCTAGAGTCTTCGCGAGATTTCCTCATCATTCCTCGAGAGAGTTCTTGTTTCTTCCATCGTATTACACTGTCTTGTGTCGTCTTTCTTCTAATGGAATTGTGTTTCGGTTCAGATTTGCCTTTCGTTGCTGTGTCTATTCCAGATTGTTACTTGGATATTCTTCTCTCCCCTTCAAAGTAGTTTATCGCCCTTTTTGCTCACGTCTCTTTTTACTATTCCTCTCTCTATATATATTTTTTCTATACTCATGCACTTCTAGATTTTGTCTCAATTTTTTTGGGTGTGAACCACTTGCTATGTTCCTAGCAAATGATTTTTTTTTTTGTCTCCTGTCTACTAACCGGTTATGTACTTCAACTCATTCATCTTTCCAGTCGTACCTCTTCGTGAACTGCTTCATCCTTGTATCATTTCCTCTTGTAAAATAAGGCTTATCTCCTTCCCAACTTGCTGTATTTCTCTACTGTTACTCCAACAGACAAATCGAAATTCTGTATTACTTGAGGGACTAAAGTAACAATATGCAATTCAGGATGTTTATTAAGGAAAACGTTTCGCCATGAATGGCCTCATCAGTAGACAGTAGGATTGACGTTGCGTGGCGAAACGTTTCCTGTAATATATGTCTTGAGTTATGTTTCCACGGCTTTTCGATATAACAACACCATTAGCAATGATTATGTGCTTGCTAGAACTCACAGGTCAGCCTGCAATGGTAGCACCTCAGGCGAATATCAGCTCCAGACAGTTCTTGTCTGTATTGGACTGGAGTAGCCACTGGTTGGCGAAATGTTTCCTCATTAAAAATTCCCAATTGCTGAACAAGTGTGTTTTTTTCAACTTATCGATTTTCAAAACTATTTGCATCACTCGAGTCTCTAACATGCTGGTAAGGTTCATTCTTTTACATCGTCTGGTCCACCTCGTGGATTACAGATTGGTCGGTTTCCTCTCGTTATAGCTGAAATCTCACATGATTTATGGCTGTGTCCACCTGGGATGTTTGTGCTTACTGCTTCAGCTAAGGTGACACTTAATGCTGTGTTATTGTCTACGTATTTCTGTCTTGTCTTCTGCTAGTTTGTGGTGAGTTCCTGCTGCCTTGATTGTGCCTGATTTGTAAACATTTAATTTACTTCTGTAAAGAAAAGAGAAAACTTTCCCGGTGAAAGACGTGAATTTTCTCTAGTTTACGCACATCCGTCTGCACGATTACGTATCCTGCCACTATACTAATGTCGCATCATAAAAGTGAATTATGCAGCTAATGGGAGGGAGGGAGAGGCAATGTGTGTAGTGAACAAGTTGATCAGTAAAATGGGGAGAGAGACATGCTGGTAAATACTCCACAATAACACTCTCGTAGTGATTTATTGAGGATAAGTGTGTAATATGTGGATTGTGTCAAGCCTTGAGTCCGGTAGTTGACGACTCAGGTGGATGGAGTGTATTGCACAGTGCTGGAAAATGTAGCTTACAAGACCACCACAATCACCCCAATCCGTGCTACAATCATCAAGAGATTACTATTCCGTCACCTCAACTTTGTAACTATACCACCCAATACACTGCCACTGTATCCACCATCAAAACTGCTGTATCTCGTACTGGTACCTCTACCAGCTTCACAACCTTCCTTGCTATACACATTTCGCATTTTCATCCCTATTACTGCCTCATATATGGCTCCCGTACCTCCACTCCTATTTCCACTACCACAGACACTACCCTCCAGACCTCCCCACTGCTGTTAATACCACCAAAAACATACTAACTCATGCTATTACCACTGTCCACACAGTCGGTCTCACCACATGCATACCGTCTTCCCCACCTCCCCCATCACCTGTACCTCCCCATCTTCATCCCCGCCTCCTCTCCCATCTGTACCTCCCCACCTTCATCACCTCTTCTCCACCACCATTACCTCCATCATTGCACCTGCCTCCACTACCACACCACCTGCATCACCCTCTTCCCACCTTACACCCTCTCTACCTCCCCCACCTCAATAACAACCTCCCCTACCACCCCCATCTACATCACTACCTCTTCTATAACCCCGATATTCACCACCATTCATAACATCTCAGCCACTTCCCTAAACACCCCTCACAACTATGACAACAACAACCACCACCACGACCACTTAAAAGGGGTAATCAAAAAGTGTTTAGCTAAGTGACGTTCAGAGAGAAGCAAGAAAATAGGACTCCTATCTTAAACGTGAGAAGAGAGTGTGGGATTATTGGAGGGGAGATAAGAGGAAGAGGAGGGGAGGGAAGAAGAGTGGAAGGACACGAGGAGGATTGGAGGCAGGAGGGAGAAAGGGGAACGATGTAAACATGTAGTAGGGGTAGAGGAAAGTTAGGGAAGATAGATGAAAAAGAACGGAGAGAAGACATAGAAGAAAAGGGGAGGGAGAATGAAGGAAATGACGAGGAAAAGGGTGGAGAAACGTGAGAGAAAGTAGATAGGAAGGGAAACGAGTCGGAGAGGTGAGGGAAGAAGTAATGAGCGATTAGGTTTAAGTGGGGATAATGAACAGGTAAGCGGAAGAGGGAAAGGGGTAGATGGGAAGCAGGAAGATGAGAGAAAAGGGAGAAAGTAGAATGGTAGAATGTTTATGGAGAGTGGAAAGGAAGGTGTAATGTGGGAGGGGGAGATGTACGAGGGAAGGGGAAGACGTGATATAGGGGAAGGGGTTCCCCCGTCCCCTGGAACGGAAGTTGGCGCACCTGGCTCTAATATATCCTGGCCAAACAATCATAATAGGAGGTAATGGCCGACTCAGCCTGGGTTTAAGACTGGGTTTGGATACGCTTTGTTATCACAGTGAACTTTATGGCTCAGATGAGAGGATGTTTGACTTGAGGTGGTCCTGATGGTGGTAGTTGGTGTTGGTAGTGGGTGGGTAGTGGTGGTGGGGGGGGGGTGATCAGTGTTGATGTTAATGGGATAGGTGGTTATAGTGTTTGTATGATGATGGTAACAGCCATGGTGGTATTGGTTGCGCATTGGTGATGGTGTTTATGATTTTGGTGGCTGTGGTGGTGATAATGGTGGTGGTGGTGATTTCAGCAATGCTGATGGCGACTGTACTATTTATTGGTACGAGTACAAGGAATAGCAATGCAAACATTCTGCTGGTATTGATGTCATGATGTAATTTCATCTCACAGGCGAGTGAGCAGCTTACAGATGCCTCGTCCTCCAGGTAACAACGTAGCCAGTAACATTTCTAGAGCACTAGCTAATAATGTCCACGTGGCAGCAAACTTCAGTGTCACCATTAAGGACTTTATTCGGAAAAAAAAGGTTACCAGAACAGTCGAGGCAGGAGCCGGAACAATCAGTTAACCCTTGGATAGTATACTTCTAAAGATACTCAACCTCTGAGCATGTCTGGAGAGGCTGTACCCGGTGAGGACAAATCTTAAAATAAAACAGTTCTGAGAAATAATTGTTGATATTGAAGAACAAACAGTCATGACTGTGAATGTGTGGCTTAAGGTAATTCTGTTTCACGACTCACACCCATGAGTGCCTCATGAGGGTTAAGGAGCCTCGAGAGTCAGAACTCACGTGTGATGCAATGTAGCACAAGTACACATATGAAATAAGATGAAATTAATCTTTCGGCAGAAGCGTTCACCCTACAGAGGTGGCGTTGCATGAAATCAGCCATGATGGCAGAGTCTGTCAAAGTCGTGCAAAGAGATTCAGAAGGACTTCAGGATTTCTGGTATACTCGTGAAGATGATTTAGTCTGAATACTAAAATGTTATAAAATACCGACAGGTTGTTAGGTACGACACATACAACAGATAGGTATCTTTATTTCGGAACGTTTCGCCTACACAGTAGGCTTCTTCAGTCGAGTACAGAAAAGTTGATAGAAGCAGAAGAGACGTGAAGACGATGTAATCAGTCCATCACCCGTGATGATAGTTTTGAGGTGGTCATGTTTCAGACTATGGAACAAATACACTTCTCCAGGCTGAGGGACTAATCACCTCAAATCTACATCTTCGAGGGTGATGGACTGATTACATAGTCTTCACATCTTTTCTGCTTCTACCAACTTTTCTGTACTCGACTGAAGAAGCCTGCTGTGTAGGCGAAACGTTCCGAAATAAAGATACCTATCTGTTGCATATGAATCTTACGTAACAGCATGATTTACTCTCAAGATACTGCAGTCATGGCCCAACATGACCCCATCCCACGAACATTCTACTTGACCTTAACTGACCTCTTTCTCTGCATGACATGACCTCTCTCGACCAAGTTCTGTTGGTAGTGGTGACAATCGTTTTGTAAATGTGGTGGTGATTATGGATTCATAACCAAGAGAAAGACAAGGAAAAAAGGGATAAAAACAGTGAATTAAATAACAGAACAGTGAAGCAGCAGCCTGACACCATAGCTCTCACAGAAACAAAACTCAAAAAATATTAAATGAAGAGTTAGGAAACTCTACAAGAATTGAGTAAGCAAGATTGTCAGTAGATTGTAATGCAAGAGGCTGAACCAAGAGCAGAAACCTGAGCCACACAAACACACCTGGAGTTATTAGTAATACACGGTTAACTCTGAGGTAAGACAAGGCAAAACAACGTCGTTGCTTCCAGCTGATAACTCAGATTAAAGTAGTCAAGGACAAGTAACATTTCTTTAAATTGTTACATGATTTCCCCCCTCCGTCTTTTTTGCCTTCTCACTCACCCAATACCCATTACCACAAACACCCCCTCCTTCTCCATCACCACCACCCCTTCCCTCAAACATTCCCTTCCTCTCCACCACCACCCCTCACCTTCTTCCTTTAATACCCCCTCCTCTCCATACCTCCAACACCTCCCTCCCCCCCTCTAATTCCCCTCTTCCTCTCCTTCGCTCAGGAGACCACAAATATAGGATAGCAAAGCAATAATTCATTTACTGCTAACTGTTGGCTTAATGAGGATTGATGGTTGTTGATGAAGTCTTGCCAATAGTGCTCGACACGTAATGCTTCCTAACGTAATGGTCGTTATGTAGCGTACAAACAAGCCAGAAAATTGCCCCATTAGGGTTGACCAAAATGCTCTCGAAAACAGGAGAATTTTGCGAGTTTCTTTGACAGGTAAATAAGTCTGAGGTAGTGTAATGCGAGTCCTAACAGCTGCCTTGTACACACACACACACGCACACACACACACACACACACACACACGCACACAGGAGAATATATACCAACATGTACATACACATACGTACACATCTGTGCAAATATACTCAGGAGCTGTTAGGAGCGGTGTCTCGACCCCCGCAAACACGATTCGGTAAGGACATACACAGTACGCAGATCATAAAGCTACTGTTAAACGATGACTGTAAACCGCTGTTAACGATAACGACACAACATTGCTGTTAACTATTAACTACGTACACCGCATTTAAAGTGATTCCAAACTACCGTAAGCAATAACTACTCAATCTGCTTCATGCATTTTTTACATAAATTATTATAAAGAATAACCACAGTAAATAAAGTCTCTACCAGTGACTGTAAAAGATGAGTACATTCTGTAAACGGTATTTACATTAATTTCTGTAAACGCAAGCAAGCCTCACGTAACACACACACACACACACACACACACACACACACACACACACACACACACACACACACACACACACACACACACACACACACACACACACACACACACACACACACACACACACACACACACACACACACACACACACACACACACACACACACACACACACACGTCGACGTTCCGACCCGTAAACTGATTCATATTTGCATAAGATAATGTAAATTCTGAACTAGTTTAACTGTTGTTAATGGCTGACCTTAGTGGTTTGGCAGGGTAGGTTAGACCACGATTAAGAGCTCTTGATCCCAGGAGGTGTAACGACCGTCTGCTTCCTCGAATTAAATTGAATTGCCACCCCAGTATTCAGGCATTTTTTTAAGATCCTCAAGAGTTTAGCGCTTGCTGGAGATTGACTTCTCGCCCGTGTGAAGCTTTTGAGTACATGGGAGGAGGTTTCTCGCTCGTGTGGATGCCATCGTCAGAAAAACTCAGCGGTGTTTCTGATTCGAATGACAATGTTTTTTTTAATATATGAATCACAAACTGGTTTTCTCATACGAATCACGAACTGAATTTTTCCTCATACGAATCACAAACTGAATTTTTTCTCACACGAATGACAAACTGAATTTTTTCTCAATTATTATTATTATTATTATAATAATCAAGGGGAAGCGCTAAACCCGGAGGATTATACAGCGCCTGGGGGGGGGATGTGGAAGGCATTCAGGCTTAATTCGGGGAACTGGAGCACAGATCCAATTCCCTAAATCAAGAGCCCCTCACCAACATCAAGGAACCTTCCTTGAGGGGATTTTTTTCTCAAATGAATCACAAACTGATTTTTTTCTTATATGAATCACACAAAGAATTTTTCAATATATAAATCACATAACTGATTTTTTCCCCCATATGAATGGTATTCTTTCGTGTATAAATTTCAACAAATCAACTGAATTTGACTAATTTATAAACCAAGAATTTCTTCCTCAGGTGAATGCCATAAACCCATGGTTTCTTTCCTGTATAAACACTAAACCAGGTGAGGATTTTTTTTATAAACAAAATAAAAATTGGCAGCTGTTATTCGAGTAGGATTTTGGGACAGGATTGTCTAATGTCCAGGATGGTCTTTTGATGTTTTGAAGAAATGGCGTTTGTTATCCGTGGTGGCGGTGTTCGTCCCATGTTCTGAAAATTCTGTTATTACTTGGCTGTAACACCACAATCTCGGAGGAGTCGTCATGTCCTACTACGTCCTGTAGACAGGAATGTTGCTCCAGTTAACTAGCGTCTACCCTGGTTGACCAGGACACCAGCAGAGCTGATCAGGAGAAGGTTAAGATGGTAAGGTTAATACTACCAGGAGCAGAAATTAAAGCAAATCAGACCCGAAGAACTGGAGTTTAGCCTCAGCCCGCTAGATGGAAGTGTGGGCAGTGACACGCTAATGCTTCCTGAGAGTCTGAACAACCATAACCCCACTTATTACGGGCTTCTTCCTCACAGGATTCTTGCCTGTATGTATATACCATCATCACTGAAACAGGTGGATGAGAAGAACCTCGCCCTGGACCACTCACTGTATCCAAGCAAACTCGGGTGGTCATTGGTGCACCAAGAGATTTAAAGCCTGTGGACTTCAAAGTCAATAATGTTACAGTCAAGGTGGAGACTTAGAAATTTACCCTCAGTATGTCTTATAATGGGTGAGCCATTTATCGATATTTTAAGCTGGATATTAAATGCTCTGTTTCCAAAAATAATAAGATAGGTTTTGTCTATATTGGAAGTTTGCCGTAAAGGTTACACTTGTTCACCACCGGCTCAGAATACTTGAAGACCTATAATAATGATGAAAGAGCAAGAAAGCACAATACCGTGACTGGAACAATACACGAATAACCTGCACATAGGTGAGAGTGGAGCTTACGACGACGTTTCGGTCGGACTTGGATCATTTACAAAGTTACTGTGACTTTGTAAGTGGTGCAAATCTCAGTGTATATACACTGAGAAACATACATCCTTCGGTGTATGTTTGCTGCCAGACAGCAAGCATACAGACGGATATAAATACAATACAAATCAAGCTTTTTCCACGACGTTTCGCTCAAGATCAAGCTTTCTTTAAGCTTGCTTAAGATGACGCCTTGGCAAAACACAGTCTAAAATAACATCCTGTTTTATCACGACTTTACACCAGAAATAAATTAATGAGTTAGTCTCCATTACACACAAATATCCCGTTTCGGTCCGACTTGGACCGAAACGTGGACATTATTTTGCGTAATAATAAAATCTAAATAAAAAGATTGTTTAAAAATTAGTAAAGAGGATCTATTAGAAAAGTCAGATCAATAAAAATAATCGGCTCCAAGAAACGAAAAACCGATAAAACGGTTTTAGAAGAGCAAAATCGACAAGAAAAAACGGCGTTTAGAGGAGAAAAACTTACAAAAAAAAAAAGACTTGTAGAAGAGTAAAATCGACCAAAAAAGACTTGTAGAGCAGAAAATCGACGAAAAGAGCAAGTAGGAAAGCAAAATCGACTAAAAACAGACTTTTAGAAGAGCAAAGTCAACAAGGAAAGACTACAAGAAGAATAAAATTCACAACAACGGTTTTTAGAAGGCTCCTAACTACCTAGTTCATACCTTCACTGATGAGGATGATGAAGATGTTGAAATTAAACTTGACGATCCACAGGACCAGGCTAATTTGATGGGTGATGTATGGGAGAAAATTCTCTCCCACAATAACAGTCGTCAATTTAACAATAATCATTATCAGTTGGTAAATGAATGGAGAGATGAGAACTTGGATGATCTACAACCACTACCTTCCATCGATACTTCAACTCTTGAAGATACCCACCCGCTTACTAGACCTATTACATTACTAGAGATGAGTCAGGTTATTGGAAGAATGCGCAATAGAGCCCCTGGCCCCTCTGGAATAACAATGAAACAAATAAAGTTCCTCCCCAGAAATTGTAAACAGTCTTTGGTAAATATCTTTAATGCCATCTTGGCCTCAGGACATTTTCCAGTTGTTTTTAAGACTGCTAGGATGATCTTTCTTGGTAAGCCCAATAAAGACATTCACCAACCTGGGAACTATAGACCTATATCTTTACTTGAAGTCACTGGAAAAGTTCTTGAGAAAGTCATTTCCAACAGATTGAACTACTATATGGAGTTTAATCACTTTTTTACTGAAAAACAATTTGGCTTTAGACCACATAGAGGTACCAATCATGCAATAAATGTTATTTTCGATACTGTAGCAAGTCTAAAACATCAGGGGAATCTTGCCTTAATTGCCACCAGAGATGTTCATAAAGCTTTTGATAGCTTATAGCGTAATGGTCTTATATACAAACTCATTGACCTACCAGACCATAACTGGACTTTTCTCAGAGTAATATATAATTTCTTAACTCAAAGAAAAATCATTCCCACCTTTCATGGCAGGTCGGCAGAGCCTTTTACACCGACAGCTGGTGTCCCACAAGGTTCTTGTCTCAGTCCACTTCTGTTCAACATTTATGTGAATGACCTTCCTCAACCAGAGTTTAATGATACAATTGTGACACAGTTTGCAGATGATGTTATTCATGTCGTCTCATCAGCTCCGGTAACAGGAAAATACAAGTATGAGAGAGTCATAGAAAAAATGAATATTGAACTTCGTCGAACATCTAATTGGGAAAAGAAATGGAGAATTACGACTAATCCTGACAAGGTCCTTGTTAGCACGATAGGATGTTTTGCATCAACAATTGAAGATAAAGGAGGTATCTCCATCAGAGGTACACCTGTAGCCATTAGAAACCCTAACAAGATCTTGGGATATGAAATAGACAGGCTGCTCCACTCAACATCTCATGTAACTAAAAAGATCAACATAGCCAAAGCCGGTCTTAGCAGTCTCTTTCGATTCAATCAAGCCCCTCAACATGTCAAAAAACATCTGTATAAAATGATAATAAGACCAATACTCGAATACCCTTGTGTCCCAATGTCATTAACAACAAAGACCAACATGCTACGACTACAAAGGGTCCAGAATAGAGCTCTTCGCTTCATTACCGATACCAGGAGGAGAGACAGAGTTAAAATGGCAGATTTACACATACAACAAGATATTACTGCCATAAATGTACGCCTTGACACTCTAAAAAAGAAACAACTCTATTCAATGCAAGAACTATACATGCCAGATAGAGAACATCCTATACAAGTGGTAAATACCACGGATTATATCATCAATACTCCTCCTCACAGGACTCAAAGAATGACTCTCCCACAGAGGGTCCGTCGTTTTATACATAAAGATGATTACCATCGACCTATGATATTGAGCAACCTCCCTGATGAAGAAGATTGGGTACCACCTGAACCCTTCTATGTATACTAAGAAAATCATCGCCCCCAATTAGGGAGACATCTTATATAACAATCTAATGTAAAAATTATGCTACTTACCATGGCTGGACACAACCTGTAAGAAGCCATTGTCACGTAATTCCATAAACTGGCCAGAAAATCATTGCCTTCATTGTCGCATAAATATCCGTTGTGCAATCGCAAAAAAAAAAAAAAAGAAAAAAAAAAAAAAAAAAAAAAAAAAAAAAAAAAAAAAAAAAAGCAATTGCAACTTGTATAATTACTACCAATTCAGAGTCATGTACTTATATATCTGTTATATCTATGTGACTCTGATGGGTTAGTATTATACCCCTTAAAGAATATCTTATCATTCCACGTACACTTTTTAAATTACACCAAAGTGGTTGGGCCACTTACCTTTTATATCCTACCTCTCCCCCCTTCCCTCCCACCCTTTTCCAATATTTCCATCCTTACCCATCCTTCTTCCTTACCCATCCTTCTTCCTTACCCATCCTTCTTCCTTACCCATCTTACCAAAGCTCTGGTCATCATCGTCATCATCAGAAGAAGGTTTTTGGAAGAGCAAAAATCGACAAAAATTATTTTTAGAAAAAGAAAATCGATCAAATTTTTTTTTTAATTTCCAGACGATAATATGGAATATTTTTACAAGGTTTAAGTGGTTTTAAGAGACAGTCGGTTAAATAAGAGAGTTAAGAGGCAGGAGAGGTGCATCTGACACGGGGCTCTCAAGGAGCAAGACTTTGTGGTTTTAAGTTAGTTTATGAGAGCGTCGTTCTTGGTTCAAGGACTGAATTACATTAGTTTGTTGTTGCTGGTGGAGGAGGGGGTGGTGGTGGCTGGTTGGTTGGGGTGTTGGGGGTAGGTGGTGGTGGTGGTAGCAGTAGTGGTGGAAGGGGTAGTGGTGGTGGTTGTTGGTTGGGGGTGTTGGGGTAGGTGGTGGTGGTAGCAGTAGTGGTGGAAGGGGTAGTGGTGGTGGCTGGTTGGTTGGGGTGTTGGGGGTAGGTGGTGGTGGTGGTAGCAGTAGTGGTGGAAGGGGTTGTGGTGGTGGTTGTTGGTTGGGGGTGTTGGGGTAGGTGGTGGTGGTAGTAGCAGTAGTGGTGGAAGGGGTAGTGGTGGTGGTTGTTGGTTGGGGGTGTTGGGATAGGTGGTGGTGGTAGCAGTAGTGGTGGAAGGGGTAGTGGTGGTGGTTGTTGGTTGGGGGTGTTGGGGGTAGGTGGTGGTGGTAGCAGTATTGGTGGAAGGGGTTGTGGTGGTGGTGGTTGGTTGGGGGTGTTGGGGCAGGTGGTGGTGGTAGCAGTAGTGGTGGAAGGGGTAGTGGTGGTGGTTGTTGGTTGGGGGTGTTGGGGGTAGGTGGTGGTGGTAGCAGTATTGGTGGAAGGGGTAGTGGTGGTGGTTGTTGGTTGGGGGTGTTGGGGGTAGGTGGTGGTGGTAGCAGTATTGGTGGAAGGGGTTGTGGTGGTGGTGGTTGGTTGGGGGTGTTGGGGCAGGTGGTGGTGGTAGCAGTAGTGGTGGAAGGGGTAGTGGTGGTGGTTGTTGGTTAGGGGTGTTGGGGGTAGGTGGTTGTGGTAGCAGTAGTGGTGGAAGGGGTAGGGGGGGTGGTTGTTGGGTGGGGGTGTTGGGGTAGGTGGTGGTGGTAGCAGTAGTGGTGGAAGGGGTAGTGGTGGTGGTTGTTGGTTGGGGGTGTTGGGGGTAGGTGGTGGTGGTGGTTGGTTGGGGGTGTTGGGGCAGGTGGTGGTGGTAGCAGTAGTGGTGGAAGGGGTAGTGGTGGTGGTTGTTGGTTGGGGGTGTTGGGGGTAGGTGGTGGTGGTAGCAGTAGTGGTGGAAGGGGTAGTGGTGGTGGTTGTTGGTTGGGGTGTTGGGGGTAGGTGGTGGTGGGTGTCGGTTGGGGTGTTGGGCGTAGGTGGTGGTGGTGGTTGGTTGATTGGGTTGTTGGGGGTAGGTGGTGGTCGTAGTAGTGGTGGTGGTGGTGGTTGGTTGGATGTATTGGGGTAGATGGTGGTGGTGGTGGTTGGTTCGTTGGGGGCAGGTGGTGGTGGAGGGGGTAGTGGTGGAGGTGGTTTGTTGTGGGTGTTGGGGTAGGTGGTGGTGGTAGCAATAGTGGTACAAAGGGTAGAGGTGCTGCTGTTGGTTGGGGTGTTGGGGTAGGTGGTGGTGGTGGTTGGTTGGTTGGGGGGTAGGTGGTATGGGTGGTGGTTGTGGTGGTGGTGGAGGGGGTAGTGGTGAAGGTTGTTGGTGGGGGATGTTGGTGGGGGTAGTGGTAGTGGTGGTAGTGTCATTATTGCTCTTGTAGTTGCAGCTGTCCTTGTAATTGTTCTTGTGGTTGTAGTTGTTGTAACAAGTGTTCATGTAGCACTGCATTTGTTGTATTTTAGTTGTTCTTTCATAGTTGTTCTCGTTATAGCTACTTTTTTGCGCTTGGTCTTGTTTTAGTAGTTTTTATTGTCGTTGTTCCTGATGTTGTTGTTTTTGTTGTTGTGGTTTTCTCCTGTTGCAGCTGTTGCTGTTGTTGTTGTTCATGTTGTTAGTGTTCTTGTTGTTTTTGTTGCTCCTGTTGTTGTTCTTGTTGTTGTTCCTGTTGTTGTTTTTGTGTCTGTTGTTGGTTCATAATATCTGGATTGGTGCTGTTCTTCTTGTTGTTTTGTTGTTGCTTTTACAAAGGGGGAAATCACTAAACTCGTAGGGGTCCCACCGTGCCTCGGAAAAATGAGAGGCACTCCGGTTCGATCCAAGGAAGGGAAGAACAGGTCCAGTGCCACTTAACAAGAGTCCTTCCCCACTAACTGAATACCATCTATTGAGAACAAGTAGATCGATTATTGGTAGATCGGTATTGATGCCTTCGGTTCACGACCGTAGCGCCAGGGTCGAATCCCGAGGCGAGTGTTACACCCCTGGGGTCTCCTGGTGGTAACCCCATCAACAGTCCACCAACACCAGGGTGTTGGTGGACTGTTGTGGGTGATATTCTGGGGTAATGAGATAAGGAATAATGCACCTTACGTAGAGCTGGGCTGAGAGGAATGTAAGCCAGGATATTAAAACTGAGGAAAATGTAAGTCAAAGTAATGCTTCTGAGAAGGAGAATGAGACACATGCACTACCCCCTGAGAAGACTGGAATATACACAACCCCCTGAGAAGACTGGAATATACACTACCCCCTGAGAAGACTGGAATATACACTACCCCCTGAGAAGACTGGAATATACACTACCCCCTGAGAAGACTGGAATATACACTACCCCCTGAGAAGACTGGAATATACACTACCCCCTGAGAAGACTGGAATATACACTACCCCCTGAGAAGACTGGAATATACACTACCCCCTAAGAAGACTGGAATATACACTACCCCCTGAGAAGGATGAATCGCACACACTACCCTCTGAGAAGAATGAATCACACACACTACCCCATGAGAAGAATGAGTCACACACACTACCCCCTGAGAAGAATAAATCACACACACTACCCCCTGAGAAGAATTAATCACACACACTACCCCCTGAGAAGAATAAATCACACACACTACCCCCTGAGAAGAATGAATCACACACACTACCCCCTGAGAAGAATAAATCACACACACTACCCCCTGAGAAGAATCACACACATTACCCCCTGAGAAGCATGAAACACCCACACTCTACCCCCTGAGAAGCATGAAACACCCACACTCTACCCCCTGAGAAGCATGAAACACCCACACTCTACCCCCTGAGAAGCATGAAACACCCACACTCTACCCCCTGAGAAGCATGAAACACCCACACTCTACCCCCCGATAAGTAGAACAAAAGCTTTACTACCGTTGACAGAAACAAAAGCCCAACCATCTCACCAAGTGAGATGAACACGTCAACCAGCGGGTCGTTAAGCGAGACACACCATTACCTGCACTTACTTCTAACCAGTAGCCTGATTAACAATTAATATTCGACTTCCGTCGTAATCACGAGAACAGCATTACGTTAATATGAACTAAGGTACATTGTATAATCTTTAACTGCGGAGTTCCATACCAAAGGCACTAATCCCTCCGCCATTACCCGGACATCAACAGTGATGAAGGGATGTAGTATGTACCTTTGTTGGAGGAAACGATTAAGCGGGCCAAAATTGCCTCTTAATCAGGATGTGGAAATGTTGCACAGGTGTTGTGAATGATCTCACGTTTATTAACAGGATGAGTGCTTGCAGTGATGGTGTTTTCTAGGATAGAGAGAGAGAGAGAGAGAGGGGGGGGGGGAATGTAAGACACGTATATAAACACAATTCTGTACAAATGTGTTTATGCAAAACAACCACAGGGGAGGGGGAGGGAGAGTTGAATGATAGCTGGAACCCTTTCGTGTTGCAATCAACACACCACCAGGAGCTTGCAATGTTGCCTATAGGAACGTATTTTGCTCGAGCAAAATGCGTTCCCCTGAACGTATTTGCTTGCATTTCCTCCTCTTTTCTGCAGCATTTCAAGCTTCTGATAATGTGTTGATTGCAACACGAAAGGCCTACAGCTATCATTCAACTCCCCCCGTAGTTGTTTTGCATCTTATATCGCTTGTTCAAGATTATTGCATAAGTGTGTTTACATGGTCATGTGAATATGTGTGTGTGTGTCCAGGCTGGAGGAGAAACAAGGTGATACCGATGCTATATTTACTGAGAAAACGTTTCGCCAGGGTGACTTCATTAATCTTAGGACCGAAGAAGCAACTCGTAGCGAAACGTTTCCCAGTAAATGCCCTGAATTCTGCATATTTGTCTATACTTGTGTATTTTTAATAATAATAATAATAATAATAATAATAATAATAATAATAATAATATAATAACAACAACAACAACAACGACAATAACAACAACAGCAACAACAACAACAACAACAACAATAATAATAATAATAATAATAATAATAATAATAATAATAATAATAATAATAATAACAATAATAATAATAATATCTTTATTTCTACAAGTACACCTACAAGGTATACAGGCATAGCTGACATGCAAATACTACACATATTCGCGAATGCATATTTGCGTGCGCGAATAGATTCGTATATTCACCAATAACTCTCCAAAATTAGAGGTGTAATGCAAAAACAGCAGCAGGAACGCTGTTGTCAGTTCTGACAACAGCTAATTCCAGGTCAGGGCATGAGGGCACGAACGGCTACTCGTTCTCCTGGATCACCACACCCAAACAAGCGATCGCTTCCCTGTAGTACGATTCTTCTTTGACAACAAAGCCAAAACGTGAGAGACGGAACGTCAGGAAGGTAACGAGGTACAGTCGGACTTACCTAATTGACAATTTAATCAAGTATGCCTAATTAATATTGATTATTAACGTAGGAAGTTAAAATTGGTACCACCGGATCCACCTAACTGCCAATCTAAGCAAATGCACATTAACAACGTATCACTAGATTCACCTAACTACCAATCTAAGCCAGTATACATAATCTAGATTCATCATTAACACGGGGCCGCTGGATCCGAAAAGATCCAATTTCCATGTCAATTTCTACTGACAGAAGGACTAATAGGTACCTTCAAAGAACTGAAAATAGACCAGTTAAGGCCAAACTGCCAAGCATACACTGTAACAAGCTCGTTAGCTCTTAATCGCATGCCTGGCTGTTTCCCCTCATCCTACCTTTCCCCTCCTCCCCTCCCACACAGAGACAGTTAACGCCCGGAGGTATTTAAAAGCTTTTCATCACGGTAGTTAGCTGCTCCCGTAACTACAGGTGGCAATCTTAGAGGATTACGGAGAGGAACTGCCGCTGTGGGGCCACCTGAACCACGCCATTACGCCCTGTAATTGATGCAAAATTTTTAATCCCGTCAGATAGATTTAGGCTTGGAGCTGAGCCCAGAATGTAAGGATTAAGAGGATAATAATATTTGGGAAATGAGAGAGAGAGAGAGAGAGAGAGAGAGAGAGAGAGAGAGAGAGAGATTAACACAGCAGAAGTGAGTAATGGATATCTGGATGGTAATTGTTTTTACATCTTCCTGTGTATGATCTACGTAATCTTGTCTAAATTAGTTGTGACGTATCAATAGTACGATTTAAAACTAAAGAGCATAAAAACTTTAGACATTGAAATTAATGAAAGGATATTTTACGTACTACATTAATGTCACTCAGGTTAAGATAAAGAAGACAAGAAATGGAGTACAGTCTGCTGAGGCTGAAAAAAAAACCTGAAGTAGTAGAAAGACCTTGGAGTAAGCACAGTACCAAACATATCGCCGGGAAAACACACCAACCGTAAAACGCTGGCAGCATGCAAGCATTTACGAAATTCTAGAATGGTATTCATTACCTTATATACGACATGCACTAGACCCGTCATGTATCATGCAACACCCGCCTTCAACCCACACCTCAGCAAGCACATAAAGATGCTAGATAAGGTCTTGATTGCACTGAGGTCAGTACCAGAACTGACCTACGAGGGAAAGATTATATGAAATATACAAGTCACAGTAACCAGGCTGTAACAATTCACAAAGATAGTCAGAGTACTATTTCTGTCTCTGCTGGGCCATTTTCAGGCTGAAGACGGATCTTAAAGCCGTCTTAATTATTTTTTAAATATGGATATCTTGTGAAAAGACTAAAATTTCTAAATTAAATGACCTTCAAGGATAAAAATATTAAGAGAGACGTAATAACAATGAATGAGGAGCAGTGACAATCTGTTTAACAGAAGAGATAATAATAATAATAATAATAATAATAATAATAATAATAATAATAATAATAATAATAATAATAATAATAATAATAATAATCTATATTTCTACATGATACAACTTATACAGACCATAACTGGCATCAATGACATACTATATAGAAAGTACCTGGTTATGCAGAGCATTTCGGGCAACTTAGGTTAATTTTGTGTCCCAGGATACGAACCACACCAGTCGGCTAACACCCAGGTACCTACTTGCTACTAGGTGAACTAGGACAGCACGTGTAAGGAAACACGCCCAATGTTTCCACCCGTACGAGGATTGAACCACGGTCACTCAGCGTGCGAAGCGAGTGCGCTACCAGCCGAGTAAAGGGACAATAATGTTATATGGAAGGTAAAAGCATATATGAGCTACGGACTCTTTAAGACACAAACCTGGGACTTATCCCTGGGGAACTCTACACATGCACCCATTCTGATACGTAATCCCTTACCGACAATCGTTATTTCTTTCCTGTCAGGTATTTGCTGATCCATTCCTACCTGTTCCTTCAATTTTTGAACCAGTCTCTAGAGTGGTACTATGTCAAAAGCCTTCTTACAGCCGGAAAAAAGATGCAGTCTACCCATTCTTCTTTCTCCTGTCTTACTTCTGTTATCTTGTCGTAGAACTCAAGTAGATCTGTGACACAGAATTTCCCATCCCTGAAGCAGTGCTGATTGTCAGGTACGAACCCGTTCCTTTCTGTGTTTCACAACTCTTCTGATATTGTATATGTCAATGACACTGGTCAATAGTTTAATGCTGCGTTGGTGTCTCTTTTCTTAAAAATTGCTGTCTTCCACACCTTAGGTAGTTGCCTCTGTGTGTGTGTTTGTGTGTGTGTGTGTGTGTGTGTGTGTGTGTGTGTGTGTAAAGGACCAGCTGGGTACAACAAGGATCCCTCCACATAACTAAAGTTATAAAAACGAATGGCGGATAGAGGAGATCAGAAAATGCTCCCACATATGGATGATAAGCAACTTTCATACACACCTGCACCACAAAAAAAAAACACATACATCCGAACAGTTTCCCGAGGCGCAAAACACGAGCGCAACGTAAAAAAAAAAGCACTTTAGATACCTGGATAACGTAACACACGCTATACAACAAACAAAATACGATCGCCAACAGCCTGCTGGCCTAAGAAAAATATCCCTTCCTCACCCACTTTCCTGACATTATCCTAGAATCATACTTATCACAATATATCCAACTTTACTACATATTAATATTACAGCAATATTATTTTTCTCCAATTTGGGATAAAAAAAAAGACTCAATAAATCATTCGTACAATCAGTTAACTTTCCCTTCTCCAACCCCACCAAAAAAAATAAATCCACCATTTAGATCATTTCTGGCTCTATACTTCTAAACACAACGATTAAGGAATTAGTACAAGGCACGTGTTTCCCTTGCAATTAGCGTGTGTGTGTTGGCTGCTGTGGCCGTCATGTCCCCTTCCTCCTGCCCTTAATCCTACGAGACATTAATCCGATTATAAAAGCCGAGCCAGGGATCACCAGGTGTTGCTACTGTGTCCCCCAGAGGGACTTACCGTGGGAAGAGGTGCGGTGGTACTGGGCGGTGTGGTACTGGTGTGAGGTGAAATTTGGACAGGAGGGCGTTGGTGCCACAGGTGCTGGTGGATGGTGGTACCGGGTGATGCGGTACCGTTGTGTGGTAATACCGGGAAAGATATGTTTATTTATACCGGAATTCAAGTTGGTGTACTCGTGCCTGGTGATACCAGCAGAAAAGAGTCTTGGGTGGTACCTGGATGATTGTTGTGTACGTGTGTGTACAATAATAATAATAATAATAATAATAATAATAATAATAATAATAATAATAATAATAATAATAATAATAATAATAATAATAAACAATAATAATAATAATAATAATAATAATAATAATAATAATAATAATAATAATAATAATAATAATAATAATAAACAATAATAATAATAATAATAATAATAATAATAATAAATAATAATAATAATAATAATAATAATAATTAGAAAAAGAAGAAGATTCATAATAATAATTAGAAAAAGAAGAAGATTCATAATAATAATAATAATAATAATAATAATAATAATAATAATAATAATAATAATAATAATAATAATAATAATTAAATTGGTATAAAAATATATTTTCCCTATTTCTTTAATTATTTTTTGCACTGACTACCTCCAGTGTGTCTTGAATATTTTCCTGATTGTTCATTCTCAGTAATTTTACTGTACAAGACATTGAATTTTTAATTTTTTTTCCGACGTTTTCTTGGTCTCTGGAGCATTTTAGTGACCTTCAGAGTCCTAGTGTCAGGCCTGGGACCAGCCCTGAGGCCAGACCTAGGACAATGTCTGGGCTATTTCTGGAGCCAACTAATGCAGATGTATTTTTGTGTCACCCTGAATACAGTTAATGAATAACCAATGAGTTTTCAACGCTAACGAAAGAAAAAAAAATATACGTAGATTGAACGTAAGTCATAATTTTCCGATTTTTTTTTCCTTTCAGGTGGCGAAAAGGTTACCGGGAATCTTCAATAATCATCGTGAAGTCGATAAGCTTTAAACCACATTAACCAACCTTAACTGCATTCCTTGAGGGGTACATACCCCGAGGGGTATATTTCTCTCGATGCACAGGTACTGAAGATAGCAGTGACGAGAGACAGGATTAAGTCGAGAACACAAACGAGTTAACGAACAAGGGCATACAGGATCCATGTCATGCAGGTACACTCTCCCCTCTCACCTTTTCCTGGTTCCTTCCTGTTGTTCACTCATCCATTAAATACTTCCTTAATCCTTCATGCTCCTATATGTTTAAGGTTTGGTTGCTCTGGTCACACACAGACACACACACACACACACACATACACACACACACACACACACACACACACACACACACACACACACACACACACACACACACACACACACATACACATGTTTACTAGATGTGCCAGTTAGTGGAATGCTCTTTCAGTGTTGACAATAAGGCCAGTTGAAACTACAGCTCACAGTCCAGGTGCGACAGGCCTACCATGGGAAAGATTTTTGCAGGGAGGATAAAGACTGCAATTTTTGTTAAAGAAAAGAGCTAGCATCCAAACCGTGAGTGCACATCACTCTAGCGACTTTTTTTTCCAATAGTTACCTCTTTACACATTTTTAAACTCGCAGATTCTTCATGTTGCAGTGGATCTCCACCATACTGCCACAATTGACAGTGAGAACAAATGTATTTGCTGCAATATGTAATTTAAAAATATGATCTTCGTGCTCTGAACTATGCACGTTCCAAAAATAGCATGCTAGGCACGATAATATCTACGAGAACACCATAAGAAGTCTTGCCACCGCACAGTGTCCAGCCAAAGGGTAACCTTGCTTTATATTATACAGTAATTAAAACATGCCTGCTAGCAGCCATGATGTTTTCAGAGTATATATATCTGGCAACAACGGTAAATAGCTCTATTGGAACTATACCTGTGCATTTCAGTGTTAGTAAGGTGAGTGGGACTGCTGATTACAGGTAAGAACACAATCTTCACAGGTATAGGGGCTTGGCATACCAGTAATACTTTATTTCACACGGATCAGAGAACTTTGGCTCCTAGGGAAATTGTACAATAATTTTCCTGATAGAGCTACGCTCCAAGATCATCGAACCCACTGGTGTGGCAATCCAGAGAGACTGCTGTTTATATATATATATATATATATATATATATATATATATATATATATATATCTATATATATATATTTGTGTGTGTGTGTGTGTGTGTGTGTGTGTGTGTGTGTGTGTGTGTGTGTGTGTGTGTGTGTGTGTGTGTGTGTGTGTGTGTGTGTGTGTGTAACTGTGCATGTATGTAAAGTCCTAAGTAAATCTGTACTAACAAATATATTTTTACAATAGAGAATAGGGTGGAACAAAAGAAATATTAAATTGCTTACTAGGAAATCTGAAGATTTTCTTGGATGCATTTTACCTACTTTATATACACCGAAGGAGGTATATCTGCGTATATGCATTGATAATATACCTCATTCTCCATTTTAGGGATTAAAGTATTCCTGATGTTGGTGTATACGTGAATTGTAGTTTTAATGACCATCGTGCAGTCGCTAAGCTTTCAACCTTACAAAATACACTAACTCGCTCCGAGGTATGCTGAATATTGCATAGCTTACCAGCCTCACCCGACACCATACTTATGAATTCAATTCCTTGATCAGAATTTAACCCGGAGCCCCTCTATCTATTAATGTATTCACTACTACATCGACAGTGTCCTCTGCTGATTTAGATTTAATCGTTGTAAGTACTGTATAATGCGTTAGCGCACCTACTGCAGCATAGATATGTCTCGATCCTGCATGAGAAACGGGCACCGGATGGAACGTATCTTTTATTTATATGTTGAAAGAGACTCCGGCTAACACTCACACTACGGAGTTTACACACTAGCTAGCCACAGCCTCGGCTCAGTGTCGGCTCTACTGAACAAGTAAGATTAGAGAAAGACAACGTCTTTCACTTGAATAAGAAGAGTAACGTTAATAGCTTCTTGACTCACGAAATCGTAATGACATGATTGTAAACAAACCATATCACGGGCGGGGTTAGAACCCGCGATCAGAGAATTATTAAACGCCCAGTGGCTAACACCTTCTTCTTCTTCTTCTTCTTCTTCTTCTTCTTCTTCTTCTTCTTCTTCTTCTTCTTCTTCTTCTTCTTCTTCTTCTTCTTCTTCTTCTTCTTCTTCAGCCTCCTCCCCTTGCCTCACTCGATTTTTTTTTGGTTCGAGTCTGAAATGTCATTGCAGCTCCAATTTTGTATTTTAGTTGTGAATTCTTGTTTAAACCTTTGTTTATGCTTTATATTCTTATTGTTCAGTCCCTAATTTGCGTGTGTTCAGTGTGTTCAGCACCCCCCCCTCCCATTCACCTAAATCGTGTGATAAAAGAGATCTTTTGTTGATGACGTCTCGCCCACAGTGGGCTTTATCAGGTTATGAACAGAAGGGGCGAAATGTCCCCATGGGAGGATCACATTTTCCGCCATTTCCCTCCCTAGTTCCTGTTTCGTTCTTTCTGTCTAACCTCTAGCTTCGATGTTTTATTCTTGTTCAGTCCCTATTTTTGTGAGGGTTCTTGTCCAGTCCCTATTTTGTGCAGGTTGTTGTTCAGTTCCTATTTTGTGAGGAGAATTTCTTGTACAATCTCTATTTTGTGTACGTTTCTGTTCAGTCCCTCTTTTGTGTATGGGTTCTTGTTCAGTCCCTATTTTGTGTGTATTGTTCAGTATTTGTCTCCAGGGAAAAGTGAGAGTTCATTATGTTCAGTCACTCTCTCGTACCTACTCAGTTACACTCTCGTACCTACTCAGTCACGCTCGTGTACTCAGTAACACTCTCGTACTGATTCTGGCAATATTATCTATTGCTAATGGGGCCATTTAGCTGATGATTAATGGCTTCTCATGGCTGTGAGAGGTCGTGTATTTACATCATTACTTAACTATGATGGATAATGAATGTGTCATTCTGCATTACGTGAGTGGTACAGGATGTGCACTCTAGCTTTTCATGACTCTGAATGCGCACATCCGTGTACTCTTACAGTGCACGCTTGTGGGGAAGCGTGAGTGCGTAAGCAACACACGGTGTGGGAATGCATGTGTGTGTGTGTGTGTGTGTGTGTGTATGAACACGGGGTGTGCGTGCCTGTATCAGTTCATTATTTAACCAGGTGTCACTGAATGATACGACAGTATCATCATTATTCCGGTGCAGGGTTGCGTATGTGTGCGTAAGTGCGTGTGTAATATAGATAAATAGATAGATAGAGAGAAAGATAGAGAGACAGAGAGATAGAGAGATAGAGAGATAGAGAGATAGAGAGATAGAGAGATAGAGAGATAGAAAGATAGATAGATAGATAGATAGATAGATAGATAGATAGATAGGTAGGTAGATAGGTAGATAGATGGATAGATAGATAGATAGATAGCTGCAAGAACTGTGTCAAAACTGTCAGTGGTGACAATAAGGCAGGAGGAGGTGCATTTCCTTCTTAAATCGCTTGACCAAGAAAAGGCTGTGGGCCCAGACAAGTTGAGCCCAAGATTGCTGAGAAGATGTGCAGACCAGCTAGCAGCACCTCTAACTCGCATCTTTCAGCACTGCCTAGTACAGTGTAAATGGCACTCTCTATGGAAAGAGGCAAATGTAGTCCCTGTTTACAAAAAGAAGAGCAGAGCAGAAATCAGCAACTACAGACCAGTGTCACTCCTGGCAATCACTGGTAAGATGCTTGAGACAATAATCTCAAGACAAATGACAGAGTTTTTTGACTACCACTCACTACTTTGTGATCGTCAATATGGCTTCAGGAAAGGTTACTCTGCTGCTGATCTGTTGTTAAACCTCTCCACTAAGTGGCACCAGTCACAGGATGAATCCAAAGTCAGCTGTGTGGTAGCACTGGACATTGCTGGCGCTTTCGACCGGGTGTGGCACCAGGGCCTCTTAGCAAAACTTCAAGCACTGGGAATTGCAGGCTCTATGCTATGTCTCCTCAGTGATTACCTTCATGGTAGATCTCTAAGTGTAGTTCTCAATGGAACGGAATCAGCAAGACATCCTATTGGGGTAAGTGTTCCACAAGGAAGCGTGCTGGGACCATTGCTATGAAATGTCTACTTCAACGACCTTCTTCATCTCATCCCAGAATCACATGCATATACAGACGACTGTAGACTGACATTCACTTATCCAAGAGAAGAAATGCCAGCTGCTCTAAGCTACATCAATCACCAGCTGAGAGCTATATCAGCTTGGGGAAATAGGTGGCAAGTAACATTTGCAGCTGAGAAAACGCAAATGATGATGGTCTCTAGGCACCATGATGGTAATGCTGGTGCAGTAGTAAGGATGAATGGGAGGGTGTTGGCACCTGGAGAAGAAGTTGATATCCTTGCGGTGAAATTTGACTCCAAACTAACCATGAAGAACCATGTTGTAAATCTTGCAAACAAGGCAGCCAGGAAGCTTACAGCACTTCGCCGTATCTCGCATCTGCTTGACAGTAGGGTTTGCAAGATTCTGTACGAGGCACAAGTACGCTCACACCTTGAGTATGCTCCACTTTCTTGGTTTGCCTCCCCCCCCCTCTCATCTGCGACTGCTTGACAGAGTAGAGAACAGAGCAAGACGTCTCATCTCTCGCCTGGACCCATCCTGGATAGATCTGTCATTTCAGCAGAGCCTTCAACATAGGAGGGATGTGGGTGGCCTTACTGTTATGTACAAGGCCAATATTGTCAAAGTACCACACTTGGATCCACTTCGAGGACAGCGTGAAACAAGCTTTTATGCCACAAGACGGGCAGAAAGCAGCAACTTCACTCTGGCTGTACCCTTCTCCAGAACATCACTCCATCTGAGATCATATATATCCAGGATGACTCGAGTATGGAACACATTCGTACAGCATAATGATGTCAACGAGATAAAGTCAGTTGATCAAATGAAAATGCTGACCCACAGATGGCTCCAACTTCATCCTGTTCCCTACTTGTATGTCTCATAACAATAAAAATGCTTTCAAATGAGCTGATGTAGGTAACAGCTCTTAGCTTGCCAATAAAGTTAGGAATCCTTAACCTGTAAATAGCTTGTCAATAAAGCTAGGGATCCTTAACCTTGTCAAACCCTGTGTAAAAAAAGAGAGAGAGAGAGAGAGAGAGAGAGAGAGAGAGAGAGAGAGAGAGAGAGAGAGAGAGAGAGAGAGAGAGAGAGAGAGAGAGAGAGAGGAGAGAGACAGCCTCGGTATAGACACCCCTGTGTAGGTGCGTACTATAACATGGCATCCACGACAAAATTATCAGTGTTTCTCATCTGACAATCCTTATTCTAAACTTCGTTTCACTCTTGACTGAGTTCTGTCCTGAGCGAAATATCACCTAAGGGATTGTTTTCACATTTCGAACGTGTGATGATGCCAGCTGCTTCTGGATATGAGAGCTTTGACAGGGATATATTTCGATGTCAACAGAAGGGAGGTCAGAAGGATACAGTATCAGGCCACGTAAGATACAACGCTTGAGGTATATCGCGAAATATGTATCCAGAAATCGCGTGATAAACGGCCGGAAGTCATAATTTGATAAATTAGACACAT
>NC_091328.1:3812687-3820187 GCF_038502225.1 Cherax quadricarinatus | reverse complement strand
ACAGTGGCAGACAATAGAATAGTGACAGACAGTAGAATACTGCGATAGCTTTCCTGTAATTTATAATCTAAGCAGAATAAAAATCACAATACCGTAGACTGAACTATCCACATACAAACCTGACTTTCCAGGGGAAAACTTCAGACAACGTTTCGGTCTGACCTGAACCATTATCAAGTCACGACTGAGTGAGGAAATGGGGAGGAACCCCAAAAGACAGACCAGGTGAGGGGTAAATGCCGGAAAATAGATCCGGAGGCGAGCAATATTGGATAGTTTGCTTTGATAGCACATCTCATCTGAAGGGTGTAAAGACACGCTTCTCCAGGTAAAGGGAGGAAGGGTGAGGGGAAAAGGGAAGGGGGAGTAAGGGGAAGGGGAAGGGAGTATTTGGTAAGGGGTAGGGGAAGGGGGTGTAGGGTAAGGGAGAGGGGAAAGGGCGGCATCCACATTTAAAGAAGAGAATCACACACTAAGGACAGGTTTTCTTGTGTTTAGTTCTGGCGACACGAAGCTGAGTGTTTTTTGGTGTGTGTGTATGTATGTGTGTGTGTGTGTGTGTATGTGTGTGTGTGTGTGTGTGTGTGTGTGTGTGTGTGTGTGTGTGTGTGTACCTTGAGTTACACACTTCACGTATATTGTCTCTAATTATTAATGTGCACTCAGGAAATCCTGTTTGTGTATGTGTGTGTGTGTGTGTGTGTGTGTGTGTGTGTGTGTGTGTGTGTGTGTGTGTGTGTGTGTGTGTGTGTGTGTGTGTGTGTGTGTGTGTGTGTGTGTGTGTGTGTGTGTGTGTGTGTGTGTGTTTTAGTTTCCATTTGTCAAAAGGCACTTGTCAATAGACACTTGGCCTGTTGTGTCTATGAGTATTCGTTTACTCACCTGTATATTGCTGCAGGGGTCGGTTCGCAGCTGCTTTCCTACTTGTGCTCACTTTGTAGGTGGTTGCGCCCGGCATCGCCTCTTAGCTGCATAAAGTTGGTTTAGCTAGTTTCCTGCTTAGTGGGCGCCGTTGTACCTATTCGTAAAGTATTTTTGCTTTCACCTCAATTGATGAAGTACTTACTAACATTCTTGTGATTCAGTTCCTTTTGCTTCTCATTGCCGTTGTGTACCTCGGCTCATAAGAAGCGAGGTTCTGTTTCTGCGCACCACATCAGCGTTGTTTTCGTTGTTGATGAGACTTTCTAATGACTGTTAACACTAGTCTTTAGGGTTCTCCCCAGTTTCCCCTATGTATGCTTTGTCGCAGCCTTGACAAGGGACAGCATGTACTACTGTGGAATATTGGTATCCTTTGTTTGGCTCACAGTGTGTGAAGTCTCTGATAGTTTTTGCGGGGAAGTTGGCAAAGTCTGTTTTCTTCTTCCTGAAGATTGGAGCAAGGGTAAGCGCTGTGCCCCCTGTGGATATAATCAGTCTTCTTGTGATGATGTTCTCGGCTACAGGGGTTTGATGAATGCTACTAGAGCCCTTCCGACGGCAAGTGTTGATCATGTTGGAAGGAAATTGTGAAGACTTAGAGAGGAGTTCATCCTTCAGGAACTTGGCGCAGAATAGGACTCCTCTAATTACCGCACTACTGCGGGAAAAATAATACATTAAATTGTCTCTATTGCTAGATTTCCTCTCTACTTTATTAAGGAAACTTATTTTTTCGTAATTATGACGTCCAGAAATGGAAGGCAGGTTTCCTGCTTGGTCTCCAGTGGACACTGGATCGACTTCATCACCAAGATAATCGCTGAGTTACTAGATATCAAATCATCCTGGGGTTATCACCATGTAGCCGAGACACATAAAGTCACTGGGTATGATGTTGATCAGACGGTCACTCTAAATGTTCAAGATACATAAAAGGATAAAAAAGAAAAGCCTGTAGCCGAGTGGTGGACATGTACATCCAGGAAAGGGAGCATAAAATTTAGATTCCTACTCAGCTTTAAACTTGCTCCTCACATCAAATTTCACGATGAATAGGAATCTAACTCTTACTCCTTGCTTCCTTTCCTTGACGTTCAAGGTAGACGTTGAAAAGTCTAGCACCGAGGAGTAATCCTAGGGCCATACCTAGTTTTCGGTGGTAGAATATTAACTCTATATAGAAGTAAACGTCAAGCACTTCTCCACTAGTTGCATGACGTCATGGGGAGGAAGTGGAAGGTCGATGTGTGCCGAGATGTGGGTCTGGAGAAACTCCATTGTTTATTCTATATGAACACCAGTGACTAGAGAAATAATATCTAAACTCGACAATGTCTCCTCGCGTGTGTTGATGCCATTAACATCTAGACAATAGATTTCCTGAGTGTTTGAAAGTCATGGAAGTTACTAGAGATATCGAAGGCGTTTTCCTGCTAGCTATTGTGGTGTATTTCCTATACTGGACGTGATGGGGAGGAGAGGAGTGATGGTCTCGTGTGTATGTTAGGAAGACCATAGATACGTGAATGGCGAGGCTTAGAGGGAAGTAGGTGACACGGTTGACAACCTTGAGGTGTTGTTTGGAGAATCTCCCACGTTACGGCTGGGAACCGCTTCGTTTCCTTGTCCGTGTGGGATCTTTGAACTATACTGTACGTGTTTGTGCCGTCAAGTACTTCCGTTATTTTCTCTGTGTATTGTAAGTTGTTAAAAAAACTGCAATTCGTATCACGTCCCTTAATGACCCAAGTGCATCAGTACAGGAACAGGAGAGCACAAACACACATAAACACACACACACACACACACACACACACACACACACACACACACACACACACACACACACACACACACACACACACACACACACACAAACAAACACAACCTTGATAAATACATAATCTACAAAACACAAAAGTTACGACCAAAAAACCGAGCACACACGAGAAGTTTGCAATTGCTCTAAAATATGTAAGTGAAGCCGCCGCCCACCCAGGGAACACGGCAGGCGAGGAAAACAAGACAAGTCAGACAAGCAAAACAAGACAAGTCAGACAAGCAAAACAAGACAAGTCAGACAAGCAAAACAAGACAAGTCAGACAAGCAAAACAAGACAAGTCAGACAAGCAAAACAAGACAAGACAAGTCAGACAAGCAAAACAAGAGCAAGACAAGTCAGACAAGCAAAACAAGACAAGTCAGACAAGCAAAACAAGACAAGTCAGACAAGCAAAACAAGACAAGTCAGACAAGCAAAACAAGACAAGTCAGACAAGCAAAACAAGACAAGTCAGACAAGCAAAACAAGACAAGTCAGACAAGCAAAACAAGACAAGTCAGACAAGCAAAACAAGACAAGTCAGACAAGCAGAACAAGACAAGTCAGACAAGCAAAAACAAGACAAGTCAGAACAAGCAAAACAAGACAAGTCAGACAAGCAAAGAACAAGACAAGTCAGACAAGCAAAACAAGACAAGTCAGACAAGCAAAACAAGACAAGTCAGACAAGCAAAACAAGACAAGTCAGACAAGCAAAACAAGACAAGTCAGACAAGCAAAACAAGACAAGTCAGACAAGCAAAACAAGACAAGTCAGACAAGCAAAACAAGACAAGTCAGACAAGCAAAACAAGACAAGTCAGACAAGCAAAACAAGACAAGTCAGACAAGCAAATCTAGATACGTAAGACAAGTAAAACAAGCAAGACAAGCAAAACAAGACAGGACAAGCAAAACAAGATAAATATGACAAGCAAAACAAGACAAGTCAGACAAGCAAAACAATATAAGTAAGACAAGCAAAACAAGACAAGTCAGACAAGCAAATCTAGATACTTAAGACAAGAAAAACAAGAAACGACAAGCAAAACAAGACAGGACAAGCAAAACAAGATAAATAAGACAAGCAAAACAATATAAGTAAGACAAGCAAAACAAGACAAATAACAAAAGCAAGACAAGACAAGACAAGCAAAACAAGACAAGCAAAACAAGAAAAATAAGACAAGGAAAACAAAATAAATAAGACAAGCAAAGCAAAATAAATAAGAAAAGCAAAACAAGGCTAATAAAACAAGCAAAACAAGACAAGTAAGGCAAGCAAAACTAGACGAGTAAGACAAAACAAAACAAGAGTAAGACAAGCAAAAGAAGAGAAATATGATAAGCAAAACAAAACAAGACAAGAAAAATATAACAAGTAAGATAAGCAAGGCAAGGAAAAACACATAAGCAAGACAAAACAAACAAGGCAAGACAAGCAAAACAACACATACAAGACAAGAGAAGATATGTAGAACAAGAAAGAAAGTCAAAACAAGCAAAGGAACACAAGCAAGGCAACACAAGCAAGGCAACACAAGCAAGGCAACACAAGCAAGGCAACGCAAGCAAAGCAACACAAGCAAGGCAACACAAGCAAGGCAACACAAGCAAGGCAACACAAGCAAGGCAACACAAGCAAGGCAACACAAGCAAGGCAACACAAGCAAGGCAACACAAGCAAGGCAACACAAGCAAGGCAACACAAGCAAGGCAACACAAGCAAAGCAACACAAGCAAGGCAACACAAGTAAGGCAACACAAGCAAGGCAACACAAGCAAGGCAACACAAGCAAAACAGGCAAAACCAACACAGTCTTACCCTTTCTCACCACCCTATACATCGGCTGATTCGTAATATAATCCTGGTTCATGTGTTTTGCATGCCTTAAATCACACAAGAAGATTCGAACCACTCTGGTTTGTCTGGAACCACTCTGGTTTCAGTTTGGAACCACTCTGGTTCCAGTCTGGAACCACTCTGGTTTCAGTTTGGAACCACTCTGGTTTCAATCTGGAACCACTCTGGTTTCAATCTGGAACCACTCTGGTTTCAATCTGGAACCACTCTAGTTCTAGAACTGTTCACTCGTGAAGGCAGTTTTTTCAGAACTGTGGCCACACGTCAGCAATTACACGTATTATTTTTTGGGGCAAAGCTGACCTGGAATGTCACACCAGTGAGGCCTAATTTTTTTTTTAAATTACCTACCTGCATCTCGCGAAACATCAAAAATGAGCCAAAAGACGTATATTTTTCCCATATTTTTTTCCTGCTGACTCAAATATGGTACGAGAGAGGCAATAATATGATAATAATTAACAAAAAAGACGTAATATAGAAATTGTAGACGAGAGTGATTGATGTCTTCGTAAAAGTGCAAAGGAGGACAGTCTTAAATATTCTACCACAAGGGAAGAATATTTATATAGATGCTGTTGATGTTTATCTGGAGATCTGGAGTTTATCTGGAGAGAGTTCCGGGGGTCAACGCCCCCGCGGCCCGGTCTGTGACCAGGCCTCCTTAGGTCAGTGTCCCAGGATGCGACCCACACCAGTCGACTAACACCCAGGTACCCATTTTACTGATGGGGAACATAGACAACAGGTGGAAAGAAACACGTCCAATGTTTCTACTCTGGCTGGGAATCGAACCCAGGCCCTCACCGTGTGAAGCCAGAGCGTTAACCACCAGGCCACCAGAGCATCCAAAGTCTGAAGAAATATTTCTGAGTCTCAGTTCATGGGAAAAGATAATATCTGTACTACATCAATTATGAACAACTGTTAGACAACAGATGGCTATTATTATTATTATTATTATTATTATTATTATTATTATTATTATTATTATTATTATTATTATTATTGTAAGAATACTTATTGTTAATGACAGCAGCCTCCATTCAGGGTTGCATAAGCCGGAGCAGGATAGGCCGGCTTGCAACACCTCTGCACTCTTAGAGTGGATGATCCTCTCGGTTCATCCACTCTTAGAGTATTTCCAGGTAGGTTTCCCCAGCTGGTGGCAGCCTCATCCATCGAGCCCCTCGATGTTTCATCCATCATCAACCAGCCGAAGCCGATAAGTCGTATGAAAATTCATATGGCAAGAAGAGGGCTTTATTTTCGTCAGCAGTTTCGCCTACAAGAGGCTTTATCAAGCTTCTTGGAGGCTTTATCAAGCTTCTTGGAGGCTTTATTAAGCCTCTTGTTACTTCACCAGTGTTGATAAAGGTCTCATTTTGTTGTATATATCTTTTTTTCATTTGCAGTACCTTCTGTTGACTTAAAGTTTTCACGTTTTTATCCCAGAATTCACGATCTTTGTGGAATTATATTGAGTGTTGTGTTGGCTGGTTTGTTTAGTATTTACTACGGTCTCTCGCCTGTTCCTGTCCTGCCTCTCTCCTGCCTTCCTCTCTTTCTTCCTTCTTGTCTCTGTCTGTCTGTCTGTCTCTCTCTCTCTCTCTCTCTCTCTCTCTCTCTCTCTCTCTCTCTCTCTCTCTCTCTCTCTCTCTCTCTCTCTCTCGCTCTCTCTCTCTCTCTCTCTCTCTACCCCACTTAACTTGCACCAAAACAATAAGAGGAGCGCTCAAGTGAGACACAGGGGTCTGACGTTCACAGGAAATTTGTCGCTTGAGTGGATACCCGCCACCTGGCCAGCACCCGCAAGCCCAAACCAAAAACCCCTCCCTCCCCATCCCCAACCCACTATCAAAACCCCTCCTCTCCCCTACTCATCCTCTGCCCAACGCCCGTCTGTTTATATTAAACAGAAGTGGACACCTCAGCAATGAGTTGCTACCCTACGGTACCTCAGTTGCTGGGAGGAAATAAAACACACAACTGTTTCTCTGTTATATTCCGGCACACAGGAAGGTTTCCTTGCAAGTGAATAATTATGTCAGCTAAAGCTGCGAGACTTCAGTAAGGTGCCTATATAGCGATATTAATTTTTAAAGGGATCGAGGGGTAAGCCAGTGGAAGGCCTCGGTTAGAGGACTTAGACCCGCGTCAGGAAACACTTGTCCTCTTTCCAGACGAATTTTACCTAACTTAACCTTCAGGTGATGAGAATATCGTCAGGTATCGTGGGTTCGTTAGCTCCCTTAGCTTCCATCCCTTGATGTCCCTTAGGGGAAAATGGACCCCTAACTCCCAGCTCTTATCAAAGAGTAATAGTAACTCCAGTTCCGCTGCAACGAAAACTTTCAAGCTTTTGTACCCATTGAACCTTCTATGAAATGATAAATAAGACACCAATATTGCTGGGGAAATAAGATACTCAAATGTTGTACAAGTATCTTATCAACTAGTCGGTTCTCTATACCATTTATTCACCTCCTTAATGGAATGCTTGGCGATGCCATCACGGCCTTGCTGAACCCTCCAGGCTCAGGATGTCACATTTCATCACCTGATATTTGAAATCTATCTTGAGTGATGGAATATGACGGGAAAACATATCTAGCCATTCCCAGTATTCCTCGTCCACTCATCCCAACAACGCTCATCCTATTCATGCCTATCCTTGCACTCTCCAGCCCATCCCAGCAGCCCTATTCCTCTCTCTTACTTGACCTTACTCTCTTGCTAATCAAAATTTCTCCATCTATTGTCCCCGTGTTATATTCCCCTGCGTTCAACTGAAGAAGCCTGCTATGCAGGCGAAACGTTTCGGCAATAAAGTTAGCCAGATATCGCACATGTGTCTTATCTCTAACTGATGGAGGCAGGAAAGGGAAG
>NC_091328.1:3782687-3810187 GCF_038502225.1 Cherax quadricarinatus | reverse complement strand
GGAAGCGGGGGGAGAGGGGAAAGGTGATGAAGAGGGAGGGGAATAAGGAGGAGGAGGAGGAGGAACAACAGGAAGAGGGGAGTGGTGAAAGGGGAAAGAAGAAAGAGGGCAACATAGGAGGTAGGAGAGGAAACACGATGATCATACCTCATAATTATTATTATTATTATTAGTAGTAGAAGTAGTAGTAGTAGTAGTAGTAGTCGTAGTAAAAGTAGTAGTATTAGTAGTAGTAGTAGTAGCAGTACCAGTAATAGTAGTAATAGCACTTGCAGTACCAGTAATAGTAGTAGTAGTAGTAGCAGTACTAGTAATAGTAGTAGTAGTAGTAGCAGTACCAGTAATAGTAGTAGTAGTAGTAGCAGTACCAGTAATAGTAGTAGTAGTACTTGCGGGGTGCAGTAATAGCATAGTAGTAGGTAGGCGGTGCAGTGCACTAGTGGTAGTAGTAGTAGCAGTAGGTGCACCAGTAGTAGTAGGTAGTAGCATGCCAGTAATAGGTAGTAGTAGTACGGTACCAGCACAGTAGTGGTGCAGTGGTAGTGGTGTAGTAGTGGTAGTAGTATAGCAGTAGCAACGAGTGCAGTGATAGCAGCAGTAGCAGCAGTAGCAGCGGTGCCGTGGTGAGCAGTAGGTAGCAGGTAGCTAGTGCAGTAGTAGTAGTAGTAGTAGCATGGTGCAGGTGCAGGTGCAGTAGTAGTGTAGCAATAGCAGTAGTAGTAGTGTAGTAACGGTGCTAAGTAGTAGTAGTAGTAGTAGCAGTACCAGTAACAGTAGTAGTAGTAGCAGTACCAGTAATAGTAGTAGTAGTAGCAGTACCAGTAATAGTAATAGTAGTAGTAGTAGCAGTACTAGTAATAGTAGTAGTAGTAGTAGCAGTACCAGTAATAGTAGTAGTAGTAGTAGTAGCAGTACCAGTAATAGTAGTAGTAGTAGTAGCAGTACCAGTAATAGTAGTAGTAGTAGTAGTAGTACCAGTACTAGTAGTAGTAGTACTTGCAGTACCAGTAATAGTAGTAGTAGTAGTATCAGTACTAGTAATAGTAGTAGTAGCAGTAGTAACAGTACTAGTAATAGTAGTAGCAGTATAAGTGTCAGCTTCATAGCCTAACTTTTTACCCCAGGATGCTACCCACATTAGCCGATTAACGCCCATGATGTAATTATTTACTGTTAGGTAAACAGGGTCGACATCGGATGTCAAAAGACTTGCCCATACGGAGTTGTATATGCTGGGGTTGGTCTGTAGCTCTTGGGCCCTCCTTTAGAACTTCGATTTTCTAGTGAGGCTTGCCACCTGTCTTGTTTTGGGCTCTGTCATATGTACTTATGATGGGCAGTTAGACATAAACAGTATGACAGGCAGACACAGACAGTATGACAGGCAGACACAGACAGTATGACAGGCAGACACAGACAGTATGACAGGCAGACACAGACAGTATGACAGGCAGACACAGACAGTATGGCAGGCAGACACAGACAGTATGACAGGCAGACACAGACAGTATGACAGGCAGACACAGACAGTATGACAGGCAGACACAGACAGTATGACAGGCAGACACAGACAGTATGACAGGCAGACACAGACAGTATGACAGGCAGACACAAACAGTATGGCAGGCAGACATAGACAGTATGACAGGCAGACACAGATAGTATGACAGGCAGACACAAACAGTATGGCAGGCAGACACAAACAGTATGGCAGGCAGACACAGACAGTATGACAGGCAGACATAGAGAGTATGACAGGCAAATACAGACAGTATGACAAGCAGATACAAACATAAGGTTAGGCAGACACAGACATAATGCCAGGCAGACTCAAAAGAGCAGACACAGAATGCTAGACATACATAGAAAAACAGGAAGACACAGACTGAAAAGCATAGAGAAACACGCAGACACAAAAAAAGAAAAAAGGAAGAGGGGAAAGAGGGAAAAGAGGGGAAAAGGAGGGAGAAGAGAGAAAAGAAAAGAATGGGAGGAGGGGAAGAGGAAGAAGACGGAAAGAGACGAGGTTAAGCAAGTGGAAAGAATTTAGGTTGAATAAGTTACTTAGTAATTGGGCTAGTTGGCTAGTTTTGGGCCGTAGTGGCAGGTCAGCTGGTCTGCTGTCCTCGGTCTGCCGTCCTCGGTCTGCCGCGTTAGGTCTGCCGTAGTCGGTACAAGTCTCAATTAATCGCTATTGTGATCCCGTCAGCCATTCTCTCTCCTTATTCCCCCTACCTTACTTCCTCTCTCCCTCCCTCCCTCTCTCCCTCCCTCCCTCTCTCTCTCCCTCCCTCCCTCCCTCCTCCCTCCCTCTCTCTCTCCCTCCCTCCCTCTCTCTCTCCCTCCCTCTCTCTCTCCCTCCCTCCCCCTCCCCCTCCCTCCCTCTCTCTCTCCCTCCCTCTCTCTCTCTCTCCCTCCCTCCTGCAATCCCAAGTGTGTTCACTTTCTCTCAAGTTTGAAATATTTTTATTGCTGATTATTAATAATAATAATAATAATAATAATAATAATAATATTATTATTATTATTATTATTATTATTATTATTATTATTATTATTATTATTTTGATTATTATATAGTGGAAAGACAGACGTGTCAGAAATAAGTCTAGTCACTGGACGGGAACGCATCAGCACTTTAGTCCTTAAAAATTAATGCCACAGAGGCTAATACGGAGCGGAAGAGGGTAGGGGAGGGGGTAGAATGGATGGGAGGGGGAGAGGAAGGGGAGAGGGAGTGGATGGGGAGTGGTAGTAGACTTAATAATGATCATTGTTTATATGCATCAGCTGTTGGTGGGCCTTTGATCTCTCTCTCTCTCTCTCCCTTTCTCTCTCTCTTTCTCTCTCTCTCTCCCTCCCTCCCACGTCCACCTGCTCCCACCCACAGGTTGGACTACAGGGGAAATTACTGCCGTCTATATCGTAATTTAGTTATTGATCTCACCACATTGTGAGATGATTTGTAATATATAATTTCCACAATAGGAGGATAAAATTTTCTAGTTAAAAGCGTTCAATCCTGTTAAGTGCATAATATGTGTTCAATATATAAATAAACAAATATATAAATATATATATATATATATATATATATATTATATATATATATATATATATATATATATATATATATATATATATATATATATATATATATATAATGAGTGTGTGTGTGTGTGTGTGTGTGTGTGTGTCGTGCCGAATAAGTAAAACTGGTCAATTAGCAAGAACTCATTTAAAATTAAGTCCTTTCTAAAATTTTCTCTTATACGTTTAAAGATATATTTTTTTCATTAATGTTAATGTAAAAATTTATAATTTTGCTCCAAAAGAATCTTAGAAAACTTACCTAACCTTATTGTAACAAGAACAATTTATTTTAGCCTAACCCAACTAAATATATTTTAGATTTATTTACAATAATTTAATACTAAACAAACACAGTGAAATATATTTTTTTCGTTAGGTTCAGAATGATTGTGGCGAAATTATTGCATACACAAATTTTCGCTTGTCCTATATGGCACGATGAACGTTGCTATTTAAGCCAAGATCGCAAGTTCTGCCTATTCGGCACGACATATATATATATATATATATATATATATATATATATATATATATATATATATATATATATATATATATATATATATAGATGGATACATAGATTGCTAGATAGATGGCTATATATATATAGATAGATATATGTGCGTATATGTGTTAAATACCATTTATAACTAAGCAGTTCTGTTTGGAAATCATGCATGGCCCACAAGGGTTTAACACTTTATATATATAAAAAAATAATTCAGATTCTGCAACTTAACTCTTACCAGAGCAGCTTCTCAATCCCCAATAATTTTTCTTTTAATTTCTCATTATTTGTTAACAA
Source organism: Cherax quadricarinatus (assembly GCF_038502225.1). NCBI lineage: Eukaryota > Metazoa > Arthropoda > Malacostraca > Decapoda > Parastacidae > Cherax > Cherax quadricarinatus. The sequence continues at coordinate 3,806,289 of NC_091328.1, read as the reverse complement.
GTTGGAAATACTGCATCGTCAATTGTTTTTGTGAGTGTTGTCTCCGTTCTTGCTTTTTTTTTCTTTTTTACATGATCGTTTCTTGTCAGGTCATCAGTATTTGTGTAAATAGATATTTTCCGTGTTTTATACTTCCTTCAGAAAGTGGGAAGTGAGGGCCACTGAAAATAGGAATAAGTGGATGGCGTAAAGAAGGAGGAGAGGTGAGTGGTTGGTGTCAAATCAGTGGGTGGCTGCCTGACAGGTTGCCTTTTGGGCTATATGGTCCAAGTCGGACCGAAACGTCGTCGTAAGCTCCTCTCTCCTATGTGGGGTTATCTGTGTATTGTTCCAGGTGCGTGAATGGGCTTTAAGGTGGTAGGTGGGTGGGTTGGTGGTTTATGTGGGTGGGAGACTTGCTTTGGATGGTTTTGAGAAAGGTGGTTCAGGCAGGGAGTTGGTACTCTGGCTGAGGTGCCTGTTTCGGTATGTGGGTGAAGGCTGAGGTGCTTGCTGGGGTATGTGGATGAAGGCTGGTAATGTGGGTTTGTGGGATGGGAAGTGTTCGTGAGGTGAGGATGAGTTGAGGGTGGGTTGACTTGTGTGGCAGAATGGGTTGCCAGCAGGCATGGTAGGATATGCGAAGGCTGTGAGGAGGATTTACAAGTTGGTGACAGGTGGGCGAAAGGTGGTTGACAGGTGGATGATAAATGAGTGGCTGGATAGTTAGTGGTAGAGGACTTAGACGAGTGGTTGCTTGGGGAGGTGTGTGCATGAGGGTGAGGGTTTAATTAATGGGTCCCATTAGCACCTAATTACCCATTTACCCATACGCATGCATATAAACACACACTAACGCGAACACCTGTTCACGCATGAACACGTATACATGAACACACGTGCACAAACAAACTCATGAACACACAAAGTTGGGAGGCAGAAGACACATACGAAGGAGGGATGTCAGGAATTACTTTTTCAGTCTCAGTCTGGTCAAGAAGTGTTGTGACCTGAATGAAGATGAGGTGAAAGCAAGAACCATACAAAGTTTTAAGGGAAAGGATGAAGGTAGAAGTGTTAACTGGCACTGAAGGAAGTGTTAACTGGCACTGAAGGAAGTGTTAACTGGCACTGAAGGAAGTTAGAGGCGGAGGAGGAAGTTACAGAGTAAGAAAGGCAGAACGAAGTATTTACTGAGGGAAAAGAGGTAAAGTCCTTGGAGGTAGAGGGCGTGGTAGAGCCTTTTTTTGAGAGGTACTGAAGATGAGTGAAGGTCAGGAGGTAGTTTGTGTGTACTCACCTAATTGTACTCACCTAATTGTGGTTGCAGGGGTCGAGACTCAGCTCCTGGCCCCGCCTCTTCACTGAACGCTACTGGATCCTCTCTCTCTCTGCTTCCTGAGCTTTGTCATACCTCTTCTTAAAACTATGTATGGTTCCTGCCTCCACTACTTCACTTGCTAGGCTATTCCACTTGCTGACAACTCTATGACTGAAGAAATACTTCCTAACGTCCCTGTGACTCGTCTGAGTCTTCAGCTTCCAGTTGTGACCCCTTGTCCCTGTGTCCCCTCTCTGGAACATCCTATCTCTGTCCACCTTGTATATTCCCCGCAGTATCTTGTATGTCGTTATCATGTCTCCCCTGACCCTTCTGTCCTCCAGTGTCGTCAGTCCGATTTCCCTTAACCTTTCCTCGTACGACATTCTCTTGAGCTCTGGGACTAGCCTTGTTGCAAACCTTTGTACTTTCTCTAACTTCTTGACGTGCTTGACCAGGTGTGGGTTCCAGACTGGTGCTGCATACTCCAGTATGGGCCTAACATACACAGTGTACAGTGTCTTGAACGATTCCTTAGTAAGGTATCGGAACGCTATTATCAGGTTTGCCAGGCGCCCGTATGCTGCAGCGGTTATTTGGTTGATGTGTGCCTCCGGTGATGTGCTCGGTGTTATGGTCACTCCAAGGTCTTTCTCCCTGAGTGAGGTCTGTAGTCTTTGTCCACCTAGCCTATACTCTGTCAGCGGTCTTCTTTGCCCCTCCCCAATCTTCATGACTTTGCATTTGGCAGGATTGAATTCGAGAAGCCAGTTACTGGACCACATGTCCAGCCTTCCAGGTCTCTTTGCAGTCCTGCCTCATCCTCGTCCGATTTAATTCTTCTCATCAACTTCACGTCATCTGCGAACAGGGACACTTCATCATGTCGTTCACATATATCAAAAATAGCACTGGTCCTAGAACTGACCCCTGTGGGACCCCGCTCGTAACAGGCGCCCACTGTGATACCTCTTCACGTACTATGACTCGTTGCTGCCTCCCTGTCAGGTATTCTCTTATCCATTGCAGTGCCCTCCCTTTTACGTGCGCCTGATCCTCCAGCTTCTGCACTAATCTCTTGTGGGGAACTGTGTCAAAGGCCTTCCTGCAGTCTAGGAAAACGCAATCTACCCACCCCTCTCTCTCGTGTCTTACTTCTGTTACCTTGTCATAAAACTCCAGGAGGTTTGTGATACAAGATTTGCCTTCCATGAACCCATGCTGGTTTTCATTTATAATCTTGTTCCTTTCCAGGTGTTCGACCACTCTCCTCCTGATAATCTTCTCCATGACTTTGCACACAATACATGTCAGAGACACAGGTCTGTAGTTTAGTGCCTCGTTTCTGTTTCCTTTCTTAAATATGGGGACTACATTAGCTGTCTTCCATTTCTCAGGTAGTTGCCCAGTTTCAAGGGATGTGTTGAAGATGTGTGTGTGTGTGTGTGTGTGTGTGTGTGTGTGTGTGTGTGTGTGTGTGTGTGTGAGTGTGTGGGTGGGTGGGTGGGTGTAGGTGTGGCGGTGGGCGGGCAGGCAGCGTGTCGGAAGTTCCCAGACACACCCACGCCCCTCCCCCTGGCCACCCACCCCTCCCACCCAGCAAGGTCTGCGCCCACGCCCGTGAAATAGCAGAGACGCGTGCTGCGGACGTGCGGGCGCGCGCGCACTGACTCAGAAAATCCCCTCGTCTGCGGACGATACCGAAAATATTGAAAATTAAGACCCATATGTAACAACCGGGTATCTTTATTGTCGGAACGTTTCGCCTACGTAGTAGGATTCTTCAGTCAATTACAGAGGCAGCAGGTGTAGCAGTGAAATTAAGATGATGCAATCAGTCTATCAACCTTGGTGGTTAGTCCCTCAGCTGAGGGACTGACCACCTCAAACGCCAAGGGCGTCACGGTCACAATGAGAAAACACTGCATCAGCATCCGTGGTCCAAGACTCTTCAACCTGCCACCAGCTAATAACAGAAGAATTGCCGGAACAAGCATTCATTTTCAAGAGAAAACTGGACCATTACCTCCGCAAAGTGTCAGATTAATCAGGCTGTGATGGCTAACTGGTCCAGCGGGCCAGCGGGCCACCAACAGCAACAACCTTGCTGAAGACGCAGTCAACAGGAAGACCTGGCCGTAATTCTAGCTACGAAAGTACAAACGCTCTCAAAACAGGTTACAGGTATACTAGCAATAGTTTAGTAGTGACGACATCTTGTAGTCTCCAGATGGCCAGTGGATCAACTATCCTCTATTGTCCTCGGGTGTTCCCGCCTCGGTGGGAGAAGGCCGGTGTGCTAAAATTAAAAATGTGTAGAGTCTTTCCAATTATGCCCCGCAAGGCAGACCTAAATTCGGTCCTCACTGTAACGCTAGCTTAGCTTCGGCATCGACTGAATCATGTCCCCGAAGACCTACACTAGAAGGGGTCCACCAAAGCTTGTACCTGATTTCTACTGACTTCACAAACTATCTCGTCACAATTCATTTCTAAACTAGAACAAACTAGTGAGGTTTTGGAGTTAGAGGCAATTGAACCAGCTCTGTCTGTAGCTTCTTCTAAGGCCGAGAGTGAGGCTAAGATCGTCAGTCTGTGAGAGACGAGAATGGGAATTTACAGCGATGTGAATGATGAGATGGATCGTTATCATTATCATAATGATATACAATACTGACTAGTGGATGAGTGTAATAGTTGGGTATATAAATATACCCAGCTAATGCCGAGTTAGGTTCCCGAGTCAGGTTGTGTATTATGCAGTTAGGTTCCTTGAAAACGGTTCAACAATTTTTTTTTCAATGGGAATCAATTTTATTTATAGATAAAGCTGACACCTCTCATGCTACCCCCACCACTGTCCCTCTTCCCCCAGACCACCCTCCCTCACTTTCCCCCCTCTCCTTCATACTCCGTCCAACATCACCCCCACATTCTTTCCCCCTCATACACACAGGAGGACAGGGAACAAAGCATCCCAATAACTGCGATCACTGTGGCTTCCCGTCACTTTACAGCTACCACGATCACCGTGACTTCCCGCGACTTTAATGCTACCATTGCTCGGAAATCCGAGGTCAAGCCTCGCCAACTATATATATATATATATATATATATATATATATATATATATATATATATATATATATATATATATATATATATATATATATATATATATATATATATATATATATATATATACATACATACATACATACATGTATATATATATATATATATATATATATATATATATATATATATATATATATATATATGTATGTATGTATGTATATATATATATATATATATATATATATATATATATATTTATATATATATATATATATATACATACATACATACATATATATATATATATATATATATATATATATATATATATATATATATATATATATATATATATATATATATATATATATATGAATATATATATATATATATATATATATATATATATATATATATATATATATGAATATATATATATATATATATATATATATATATATATATATATATATATATATATATATATATATATATATATATATATATATATATGTCGTGCCGAATATGTAAAATTGGTCAATTAGCAAGAACTCATTTAAAATTAAGTCCTTTCTGAAATTTTCTCTTATACGTTTAAAGATATATATTTTTTCATTAATGTTAATGTAAATTTTTTCAATTTTGCACCAAAAGAATCTTAGAAAACTTACCTAACCTTATTATAACAAGAACAATTTATTTTAGCCTAACCCAACTAAATATATTTTAAATACGTTTACAAAAATTTAATACTCAACAAACACAATCAATTATATTTTTTTCGTTAGATTCAGAATGATTTTGGCGAAATTACTGCATACACAAATTTTCACTCGTCTTATATGGCAAGATGAGCGTTGCTATTTAAGCCAAAATTGTAAGTTCTGCGTATTCGGCACGACATATACATGTGTCCCTCCTGCATTTCCATTTTTGCTTCATTACGATGTTCGTTATAGCTCGGGATCTCGTCATTCCGTGGCTATTTCGGTACTAGTTAGTGGAATGTTGGACGAAGGCGTATTTTTAATCCGGAAATTGGTATTAAAAGGGACAAGTATCCGGTTAAACGAGGCTGTTATCGTACTGGGACACAGTGTTGCCCACTGGTGGTGCTGCATTTCAAATGACGTAAAGGAAGGAAATGCACGTCTAGAGCTAGCTTTAACCGAGACAACGTTTCACTCTATACAGACCGAAACGTCGTTTCTATAAAAAGTTTTCTGTGAAACATTCAGTGGAATCCTACTTGGATTTCATTATTGTTATAAAACTAACAATATATATATATATATATATATATATATATATATATATATATATATATATATATATATATATATATATATATATATATATATATATATATATATATATATATATATATATATATATATATATATATATGTCGTGCCGAATAGGCAGAACTTACGATCTTGGCTTAAATAGCAACGCTCATCTTGCCATATAGGACAAGTGAAAATTTGTTTATGCAATAATTTCGCCAAAATCATTCTGAACCTAACGAAAAAAATATATTTCACTATGTTTCTTTAGTATTAAATTATTGTAAACAAATCTAAAATATATTTAGTTGGGTTAGGCTAAAATAAATTGCGCTTGTTATAATAAGGTTAGGTAAGTTTTCTAAGTTCCTTTTGGTGCAAAATTATAAATTTTTACATCAACATTAATGGAAAAAATATATCTTTAAACGTATAAGAGAAAATTTTAGAAAGAACTTAATTTTAAATGAGTTCTTGCTAATTGACCAGTTTTACATATTCGGCACGACATATATATATATATATATATATATATATATATATATATATATATATATATATATGTATATATATACACATCAGGTGGAGCTAATGCAAGAGTGCTCATATTTTTTTATGTGGTTAGGCAGAATTGTGGAATTATTTGTCTAAATTCTGGCGTTGGCAACAATAGTTATACGAGGATATCCGTTGGTGGTTAGGTTCTGCGAATTTGTTGCTCCGTTACTTGTACTCCGTTATTGATGGGGGGTCGGTTATAGAAGGGGTGATGGTTTATCGTTATTATCGGCGTTTTAGTGGCGTTGGGAGCGTGTATGGAGAAAGAGAGAGAGAGAGAGAGAGAGAGAGATTTAGTGGTGGTGACTATAAGTGGTTTAGGGTTTAACAAAAGCGGGTTTTACATGGGTTGATGCTTCCAGGGTTATATACTCTCAGTGTTAGGGTATGGGTATCAACATGAGTATGTGTCCGTTGTTATGTACATATCCACCTCTAGTGTCTACCTCTTTCTCTAGTTCCTCTCTGTAACCTTTATATACATTACTTCCATACTCCCTCCCATTAGCACATGACCTCCATACTCCCTCCCATTAACACATGACCTCCATACTCCCTTTCATTAACACATGACGTCCATACTCCCTCCCATTAACACATGGCCTCCATACTCCCTCCCATTAACACATAATCTCCATACTCCTTCCCATTAACACATCACTCCTCTCTTCATGTCACTCTTTTATCTGTGCCCTTTCTTTCAACATCCTTCCCTACCTCCCTCCCATCCATACCTCCATCCCTACCTCCCACCTATCCATACCTCCATCTCTAACTCCCTTCCATCCATACCTCAATCCCTACCTCCCTCCCCAACCCTCTCTCTTTCCTACACCCCAGCTCTAAAAACCTCTCCTGCTCCCGTCCCATGTGACGGAATGTGACAGGAAAACACAGCTTTTTCTCCCACCGTGTAATGTTAGACTAACGCAGCAGCACACTGTTGTTATATCCAGTTTTGTTACCACTATGTAAGTGCTACTTAGAACAGGGCAGCAGCACACTACTGTTGCAGTTTTATAACTGTAGTGTAAATCATCCCTCTGGCAAGACAGTGATGGAGTGAAAGATGATGGAAATTTTTTTTTCGGGCCACCCTGCCTTGGTGGGAAACGGCCGATGTGTTAATAAATGATAATAATAATAATAATAATAATAATAATAATAATAATAATAATAATAATAATAATAATAATAATAATAATAATAATAATGATAATAGCAAGGTTCTGCCATTCTCGTTACACTGTTCTTGTTTTCATCTCTGAGGAATATCGAGCAATTGTTCAATTTCCGCTGTTCTTGGTGTTTACAGCACCGTGTTGTGTTTTTTGTTTGTTATTGCACGCGTAATTTCCTGCCATCTGGTGATTTACTTCTTTCTCTCTCCCTTGGTTCTCCTTCAGTCATGTGCTTTATTACGCTCCTCCTCACTTCTTGCTCCGTATTCTTGTTTCCTCCTGGTGACGTACTGCCAGCGATAGCGGATCGTCAGGACTGGTGGGTTGAACACCTTCTTATGGTTCTAGGGGACTGATCTCCCTTAACTTCTTCACGTCTTTCACTAATTAAAACAGATTCATCCAGTGTTAATCACACACACGCACGCACACACACACACACACACACACACACACACACACACACACACACACACACACACACACACACACACACACACACACCACATGGAGAAGATTATCAGGAGGAGAGTGGTGGAACACCTGGAACGGAACAAGATTATAAATGAAAGCCAGCATGGGTTCATGGAAGGCAAATCTTGTGTCACAAACCTTTTGGAGCTTTATGACAAGGTAACAGAAGTAAAACACGAGAGAGAGAGGGGTGGGTTGATTGCATTTTCCTGGACTGCAGGAAGACCTTTGACACAGTTCCTCACAAGAGATTAGTGCAGGAGCTGGAGGATCTGGCGCATATAACAGGGAGGGCACTGCAATGGATCAGGTAATACCTGACAGGGAGGCAACAACGAGTCATGGTACGTGAAGAGGTATCACAGTGGGTGCCTGTGACGAGCGGGGTCCCACAGGGGTCAGTTCTAGGACCAGTGCTATTTTTGATATATGCGAACGACATGATGGAAGGAATAGACTCTGAAGTGTCCCTATTCGCAGATGATGTGAAGCTGATGAGAAGAATCAAATCGGATGAGGATGAGGCAGGACTGCAAAGAGACCTGGACAGGCTGGACACGTGGTCCAGAAACTGGCTTCTCGAATACATTCCTGCGAAATGCAAAGTCATGAAGATTGGGGAGGGGCAATGAAGACCGCAGACAGAGTATAGGCTAGGTGGACAAAGACTACAGACCTCACTCAGGGAGAAAGATCTTGGGGTGACCATAACACCGAGCACGTCACCGGAGGCACACATCAACCAAATAACTGCTGCAGCATACGGGCGCCTGGCAAACCTGATAATAGCGTTCTGATACCTTAATAAGGAATCGTTCAAGACACTGTACACTGTGTATGTTAGGCCCATACTGGAGTATGCAGCACCAGTCTGGAACCATCACCTGGTCAAGCACGTCAAGAAGTTAGAGAAAGTACAAAGGTTTGCAACAAGGCTAGTTCCAGAGCTCAGGGAAATGTCGTACGAGGAAAGGTTGAGGGAAATCGGACTGACGACACAGGAGGACAGAAGGGTCAGGGGAGACATGATAACGACATACAAGATAATGCGGGGAATAGACAAAGTGGACAGAGACAGGATGTTCCAGAGATGGGACACAGAAACAAGGGGTCACAATTGGAAGCTGAAGACTCAGACGAGTCACAGGGACGTTAGGAAGTATTTCTTCAGTCATAGAGCCGTCAGGAAGTGGAACAGCCTAGCAAGTAAAGTAGTGGAGGCAGGAACCATACATAGTTTTAAGAAGAGGTATGACAAAGCTCAGGAAGCAGAGAGGGAGAGGACATAGTAGCGATCAATGAAGAGGCGGGGCCAGGAGCTGAGTCTCGACCCCTGCAACCACAATTAGGTGAGTACCCCACCACCACCACCACCACCACCACCACCACCACCACGTTTTCCTCACCCGCACTGTTTTTTTCTTATTTGTAACAACAAATAGCACTAACTCTTCGGTGTGACAGATTACATTGCCTTATGGAACAAAAAGAGATTATATATGACGTAAGTCTATCTAGCTTTTGTTTCCAGCTTGTACTCTTACAGAGAGTACACACTTCACCTACCATTCAAAACAGGATAGCTACCTTTGTTTCGAGTGCTCCCACAAGCACTTATCATGGCGACTAGAGCAGCGGCACACTGCGGGTGCTCCCACAAGCACTTATCATGGCGACTAGAGCAGCGGCACACTGCGGGTGCTCCCACAAGCACTTATCATGGCGACTAGAGCAGCGGCACACTGCGGGTGCTCCCACAAGCACTTATCATGGCGACTAGAGCAGCGGCACACTACGGGTGCTCCCACAAGCACTTACCATGGCGACTAGAGCAGCGGCACACTGCGGGTGCTCCCACAAGCACTTATCATGGCGACTAGAGCAGCGGCACACTGCGGGTGCTCCCACAAGCACTTATCACGGCGACTAGAGCAGCGGCACACTGCGGGTGCTCCCACAAGCACTTATCATGGCGACTAGAGCAGCGGCACACTGCGGGTGCTCCCACAAGCACTTATCATGGCGACTAGAGCAGCGGCACACTGCGGGTGCTCCCACAAGCACTTATCACGGCGACTAGAGCAGCGGCACACTGCGGGTGCTCCCACAAGCACTTATCATGGCGACTAGAGCAGCGGCACACTGCGGGTGCTCCCACAAGCACTTATCATGGCGACTAGAGCAGCGGCACACTGCGGGTGCTCCCACAAGCACTTATCATGGCGACTAGAGCAGCGGCACACTGCGGGTGCTCCCACAAGCACTTATCATGGCGACTATAACAGCGACACACTACGGCTGTACCTCGGGTTGTTGAATTAAAGACAATTCCCCGACACAGTCACTCACACCATTTGATAAGCCAGGATCTTTAAGCGTTTCCTGTTCCTTGATGTTCTGGTGAATAATTTACCTCTCTTCACCTGCAGTCATTTCCGGTCCTGCATCTGATTACCGTAATCAGGGAAGTTTGTGAGAGGAAATCAGAGTCCTGAGAATGATTAGGTGTACGCCTTTGACAATGTGTCGTATCGTAAGCGGCTGGAAAATAGACGGTGAGAAAGGGTGTGACCTCCATTGTTATTACTGTCTGGTTGTAAGATATATGTGATTTGTGTGTGCGTGACTTGTGTGTGTGTGTGTGTGTGTGTGTGTGTGTGTCTATATTTATGTGCGTATGTGTAATGTGTATGTGTCTGTGCACGTGTGTGTGTCAGTAGGCCTAAATGAAATATAGTCTCAAAGGCCTGAAATTCAGGCCCCTCCCTTAAAAATGGCAAAAGTTTTGTTAAAAAATAAACAAAATTGCTGAGTGAGGGAAGGACAGGTGGCCAACAGTGAAGTCTGGGTGAGGGAGGGACAGGTGGCCCACAGTGAAGTCTGGGTGAGGGAAGGACAGGTGGCCAACAGTGAAGTCTGGGTGAGGGAGGGACAGGTGGCCCACAGTGAAGTCTGGGTGAGGGAAGGACAGGTGGCCCACAGTGAAGTCTTGGTGAGGGAAGGACAGGTGGCCCACAGTGAAGTCTGGGTGAGGGAAGGACAGGTGGCCCACAGTGAAGTCTGGGTGAGGGAGGGACAGGTGGCCCACAGTGAAGTCTGGGTGAGATAGGGACAGGTGGCCCACAGTGAAGTCTGGGTGAGGGAGGGACAGGTGGCCCACAGTGAAGTCTGGGTGAGGGAAGGACAGGTGGCCCACAGTGAAGTCTGGGTGAGGGAGGGACAGGTGGCCCACAGTGAAGTCTGGGTGAGGGAAGGACAGGTGGCCCACAGTGAAGTCTGGGTGAGGGAGGGACAGGTGGCCCACAGTGAAGTCTGGGTGAGGGAAGGACAGGTGGCCCACAGTAAAGTCTGGGTGAGGGAGGGACAGGTGGCCCACAGTGAAGTCTGGGTGAGGGAAGGACAGGTGGCCCACAGTGAAGTCTGGGTGAGGGAAGGACAGGTGGCCCACAGTGAAGTCTGGGTGAGGGAAGGACAGGTGGCCCACAGTGAAGTTTGGGTGTGGGAGGGACAGGTGGCCCACAGTGAAGTCTGGGTGAGGGAGGGACAGGTGGCCCACAGTGAAGTCTGGGTGAGGTAGGGACAGGTGGTCCACAGTGAAGTCTGGGTGAGGGAGGGACAGGTGGCCCACAGTGAAGTCTGGGTGAGGTAGGGACAGGTGGCCCACATTGAAGTCTGGGTGAGGTAGGGACAGGTGGCCCACAGTGAAGTCTGGGTGAGGTAGGGACAGGTGGCCCACAGTGAAGTCTGGGTGAGGGAGAGACAGGTGGCCCACAGTGAAGTCTGGGTGAGGGAAGGACAGGTGGCCCACAGTGAAGTCTGGGTGAGGGAGGGACAGGTGGCCCACAGTGAAGTCTGGGTGAGGGAAGGACAGGTGGCCCACAGTTAAGTCTGGGTGAGGGAGGGACAGGTGGCCCACAGTGAAGTCTGGGTGAGGGAAGGACAGGTGGCCCACAGTGAAGTCTGGGTGAGGGAAGGACAGGTGGCCCACAGTGAAGTCTGGGTGAGGGAAGGACAGGTGGCCCACAGTGAAGTCTGGGTGAGGGAAGGACAGGTGGCCCACAGTGAAGTCTGGGTGAGGGAAGGACAGGTGGCCCACAGTGAAGTCTGGGTGAGGGAGGGACAGGTGGCCCACAGTGAAGTCTGGGTGAGGGAAGGACAGGTGGCCCACAGTGAAGTCTGGGTGAGGTAGGGACAGGTGGCCCACAGTGAAGTCTGGGTGAGGGAAGGACAGGTGGCCCACAGTGAAGTCTGGGTGAGGGAAGGACAGGTGGCCCACAGTGAAGTCTGGGTGAGGGAGGGACAGGTGGCCCACAGTGAAGTCTGGGTGAGGTAGGGACAGGTGGCCCACAGAGGAAATTTAAGGCTGTATAAATAACAATAAGCTACAGTAAATGACACTTAAATGCAGTGAATATTTTAACTAACGACAACGTTTCGCCCACACAAGTCAGTAGAGAATACATTAGAAAGTGGACTTTATGTTCTGGTGAAAGGAAAGTGAGGCCCATGGGAGCATCTCAGAGATTCATCAAGACTAAATTATTGAACACCAGATTCCAGGCTGAAGGACTGAATTACCTCGTCTTCCACTGTCTTCTGTAAATAGTTCTGCAAGGCTAAGGGACTGATTACCTGATCGTCGTTGACTCTATGCACAGTTGTGTTCTTTGACCCGTGTTATGATGTCACGTGAAATTTCTTCCTAAGTAAAGCCTGACTAAAGAGTGACTATGTGTGACTCTAGTAAGGTCCTTGTTGTCAGTGGAAGACCCCAGTGCTATTGTTGTCGTGTTGTCAAAGATGGTGGGAACACTGCATGTGGGAATGAAGGTTGCACTTGTCAGGTTGTTGCTCTGTTTTGCGTGTAGTTATGTGTTCATTTTTCTTAGTGTTAGTAGGAGTTGGGAGGGACAGGTGGACCAGAGTGTTAGTGAGAGGGACAAATTGCCAGCAGAAGATTGCCACTGTCTCTGTCCACGCCCGACACAAGTACGTAGAGATCTATTGGTACCTGGGACATGCTGAGGTCCCGGGACGTGACTAGTTAGATGTTGTGCAAGAAAGATATACAATACCGACAATATGAAAGTTAAGACACGTGTGCAACATCTGGATATCTTTATTGTAGACGTTTCGCCATCCAGTGGCTTTATCAATACAAATTCCAGGACATAATTAAAAGACAGTAGAACTATATACAAAAGATGAGGTAATCAGTCCCTCAACCTTGGAGTTGGTGTTGAGACCACCGTGGTGGTGGAGATTCTCCACCACCATAATTTTTGAAGGTGTGGACCGGTAAGCCAGCGGAAGGCCTCGGTCAGATGACCAAAACCTCCAAATGTGGGTCATCATATGCTGCGTCAGGAAACACTTGTCCTGTTTTCAGACAAACTTAATACTTACCTATCTCTCCATGGGAAAATTCTACATCACGGTCACTTCAAGCACTACATCTAGCAATACGTCGTTGGAAAGCTGCACTCCCTACGGCCCCTACGTGAGAACAGAACACAGGCGTTTGGCTCCTCTCGTACAACAAGAATCGTCTGTAGATGAATGGTTCAGAGAACCGACATGTTGATAAATTAGACACATATGCAACTCTTGGGTATCTTTATTGAGGAAACGTTTCGCCACACAGTGGCTTCATCAGTCCATACGTAGGAGAAACTTGAAGAACAGGAGGAGAATGAGGTAATCAGTCCCTCAACCTTGAGTCGATGTGTTCAGTCCATCAATCTTATCAACCTCCTTCTGATCTTCAATATTCTTCTATTATGAACTGATGAAGCCACTGTGTAGGGAAACGTCTCCTCAACAGTGATACCCAGGTGTTTCACATCTTAGCTGTTTATCATCTTAGCTGTTTATCATCTTAGCTGTTTATCATCTTAGCTGTTTATCATCTTAGCTGTTTATCATCTTAGCTGTTTATCATCTTAGCTGTTTATCATCTTAGCTGTTTATCATCTTAGCTGTTTATCATCTTAGCTGTTTATCATCTTAGCTGTTTATCATCTTAGCTGTTTATCATCTTAGCTGTTTATCATCTTAGCTGTTTATCATCTTAGCTGTTTATCATCTTAGCTGTTTATCATCTTAGCTGTTTATCATCTTAACTGTTTATCATCTTAGCTGTTTATCATCTTAGCTGTTTATCATCTTAACTGTTTATCATCTTAGCTGTTTATCATCTTAGCTGTTTATCATCTTAGCTGTTTATCATCTTAGCTGTTTATCATCTTAGCTGCTTATCATCTTAGCTGTTTATCAACAGTTTTGGTATAAACTTTGGTAATAAATACCGACAAGTTGGTTTAGAAAGACACGTAAGCAAACACTATAACATATTTATTAGAAAACGTTTCGGTCCTGGGACCTTGATCACTTCTGTGATCAAGGTCCCAGGACCGAAACGTTTTCTAATAAATATGTTATAGTGTTTGCTTACGTGTCTTTCTAAACCATCAACAGTTTTATTCTGTACAACATGGCAGTGTTTATAATTACCGCGGTAACTGCCTGGTCTTCCAGGAAAGCGGAGGTGAATTTTTCGACGCCAGTGATTCATTTTTTTAACAGATGCAAGTTATTCGACTTAGGGAAATGCTATTTTTGTTGCCCTTGTAGCATTGAATACTGTTTTATTTTTTGTAATAGTGTTTTTTGGTTGTAAGTGTTTGTGTGTGATTGTACAGATGCAATAATGATATAGTTATATGTACCTTTTTTAATGTTAAAAGCATTGAAATGCTTTACATAAGAATATTGGAAAGGAGGAATACTGTAGTAGGCCTACTGGCCCATACTTGGCAGGTCCTTCTCAAACCCACTACCAAAAATACTCGCTCAACTCTGTTAACTCAAGTCTCACTTAAATCCAACCCCTCTCACTCATGTATTTAAAAGTCAGTGATCTATCAAATCTACAACTTCGTTTCTTTCTTCTCTTCCTTTTTATTTATTCTACTACACTCGTTCACCTTTTCTTCTCTCATTTCTTCGCTTCCCCTACGTCCTCTTCCACCTACTCACTATCCTCGCCGGTTCCAGTACGTATAGCTTAGTGGGCAAATATTTGGCCTCACCTATCCACCATCCGTCCTATTCCTAGGTCACATCCTCCCACATTCTCACTTGAGTGAGTGTGTGAGTAAATGAGTGTGTGAACGAGTGAGTACTTATAATATAATATTTCCAGTCAGCGAGAATGAACTAAGAGTGATCGTGGTGCACACCTCTGGAAAATTGGTACCGTGTGCCTCTATTGTCAACGACGTCAGCCTACCCTTGCTGACCCCGGCTGCTGCTGCTGCTGCTGCTGACACCGGTTTTACACACCACCTCCGCTACCATACTACCAGAATAGCCAGTACCATACTACCGCAATAGCCAGTGCTACCACAACCACAACACTACCATAACCGTAATTACTACGACATCCATCATACTGCCATAACCACGATTACTATCACAACCACCATGACAGAGAGAGAGAGAGAGAGAGAGAGAGAGAGAGAGAGAGAGAGAGAGAGAATTACTTTTATATATTTATTAATTAAACTCTAAATGGTTTTATCAGCGTATTTATTTTTAATTTTCCCCTTTTTACGACTTCATCTCACAACACCCTCCCCAGAAAAATAAACAAAAATAAACTTAATTGCCTCCTTGTCATTCGCCTATTTAAGCAGCAGTCCGGTAAAAAAAAAAAAAATACCGGCCCATCGATTTTCCGGGTCACAAGTTAAAGGCGAAGCAACCGTAGAGTTAAGGGCCATTTCCACCCCTGAGTGGTTGCTTAAAAGGCCCCCACCTGTCTGCTCCCTGCTAGCCCCAATACTCTCTTCCTGATGAAATAAACAGGGAGCTAACACCCCACCCTGGGGTTGGTAGCTCCCTGCACGACTGTCAACCTCCCTCGCTCAGTCAACTCGCAGCGCCTGATGGACTGATTCTTTACTGATAGAATGAAACACATTTTTTCGTTAGTGGGTCGAAAGCAATTAGGTGTGATAAATGTATTCCTTTCTTGTGTAGAATACAATTTAAAAGAAATTACACTGTGTGGTCCACTGGATGTGCTCACTAAAAAAAATAACACAGAGAGTACATGCAAACGTATTTCTTCACATGTTAACACGATGTAAGTCGTAATGAATATTGCCTGTGAATAGACAGAAGATTCTGTAATTCTCTTATCTCTAACTGGCTCGTAGTTATCACATGATGTGTTTTATCGATGATTCAGAACGAGCAACAGCCTAGACGTGAGCGGAAGTCTACGGAATACTCAAGAGAAATAATTGTCGGAATATTAATGTTTGAATGACAGGAAGTTACGAAAATTTTTGTTTGGTTGTCGTATCTTCTAGTTGATGAATATAGGTAAGGCTACTGCTAGTGCTACTCCTCCTACTACTATTATTGTTACTACTACTGCTACTTCTGTTGCTACTAGTACTACTGTTACTACCACTACTGCTGTTGCTATTACTACTACTACTACTACTACTATTACTGCTGCTGCTACTGCTGCTGCTACTGCTGCTACTATTACTACTACTACTACTGCTGCTGCTGTCGCTGCTGCTATTACTACTACTGATGCTGGTAAGAGGAAGACTCTTGATTCTCAGAATTGATGCTGGTAAGAGGAAGACTCTTAATTCTCAGAGCTCCACCTGTCCTCACCTTCCCTGTATCGGGCCTCATTGCCTCTCTTTCTCCCCAGGCGCTGTATAGCCCCTACGGGTTTACCGGGTCCTCTCCAGGACCCGTCTTGTTCTCTTCCTGCCTCTCATCTTCTCCTTTCCTTCTCTTTAATGGACTACCACATAAACCCTCATAATTACAAAGCAGAATTTGAGTATAATAAGTCGAGAATACGTTAAATATTGCACAAACTATAACGAACAAAATTATTTGGTATAGCGAATTAACTACGAACTAGCTTAATGAGTTAATGAACTGTATAACGAAGAAACTTTGAAGTATAACCTAACTGTAGAGTTTAACGAAGAAACACATAACGTTTGTAGCAAATTTTTCGATTTGCGTCACGTTGGTTGTATTTCCCAGAGTCAGACTGACGTCTATCAATAAAAATAA
Organism: Cherax quadricarinatus; assembly: GCF_038502225.1. Taxonomy (NCBI): domain Eukaryota; kingdom Metazoa; phylum Arthropoda; class Malacostraca; order Decapoda; family Parastacidae; genus Cherax; species Cherax quadricarinatus. The sequence continues at coordinate 3,789,298 of NC_091328.1, read as the reverse complement.
AGGACTCAAAACATGCCATAATGTCCATATGTGAACCGTAAGATAAAGGAAATAGTGAACAACGAACGAACTTTAGAATATAACGAACTGCAGGGTATAACGAACTGCAGGGTATAGAGAACCACAGTACACGGTATAGTGAAACCTACATAATGCGTATAAAAAGGTTCTTATGTGCAGTTCAAAACAATGTCTGAAGGAAATGTTTCGCCACTAATGGTTTCTTACACTCTTGGCGAAACGTGTCCTTCACTGAATGTCCTGAACTGTATATGTCTTCTTCCACGACATAAAGAACTAACTATAAAAAGTCGAGACGTTCCAAATCTCGTAGCCAGTCATCTCGTAGCCAGTCATCTCGTAGTCAGTCATCTCGTAGTCAGTCATCTCGTAGTCAGTCATCTCGTAGCCAGTCATCTCGTAGTCAGTCATCTCGTAGCCAGTCATCTCGTAGTCAGTCATCTCGTAGCCAGTCATCTCGTAGCCAGTCATCTCGTAGCCAGTCATCTCGTAGCCAGTCATCTCGTAGCCAGTCATCTCGTAGCCAGTCATCTCGTAGCCAGTCATCTCGTAGCCAGTCATCTCGTAGTCAGTCATCTCGTAGCCAGTCATCTTGTAGCCAGTCATCTCGTAGTCAGTCATCTCGTAGTCAGTCATCTCGTAGTCAGTCATCTCGTAGCCAGTCATCTCGTAGCCAGTCATCTCGTAGCCAGTCATCTCGTAGCCAGTCATCTCCTAGCCAGTCATCTCCTAGCCAGTCATCTCGTAGCCAGTCATCTCGTAGCCAGTCATCTCGTAGCCAGTCATCTCGTAGTCAGTCATCTCGTAGCCAGTCATCTCGTAGCCAGTCATCTCGTAGTCAGTCATCTCGTAGCCAGTCATCTCGTAGCCAGTCATCCCGTAGCCAGTCATCTCGTAGCCAGTCATCTCGTAGCCAGTCATCTCGTAGTCAGTCATCTCGTAGCCAGTCATCTCGTAGCCAGTAATCTCGTAGCCAGTCATCTCGTAGCCAGTCATCTCGTAGCCAGTCATCTCGTAGCCAGTCATCTCGTAGCCAGTCATCTCGTAGTCAGTCATCTCGTAGCCAGTCATCTCGTAGTCAGTCATCTCGTAGTCAGTCATCTCGTAGCCAGTCATCTCGTAGTCAGTCATCTCGTAGCCAGTCATCTCGTAGCCAGTCATCTCGTAGCCAGTCATCTCGTAGCCAGTCATCTCGTAGTCAGTCATCTCGTAGCCAGTAATCTCGTAGCCAGTCATCTCGTAGCCAGTCATCTCGTAGCCAGTCATCTCGTAGCCAGTCATCTCGTAGCCAGTCATCTCGTAGCCAGTCATCTCGTAGCCAGTCATCTCGTAGTCAGTCATCTCGTAGTCAGTCATCTCGTAGCCAGTCATCTCGTAGCCAGTCATCTCGTAGCCAGTCATCTCCTAGCCAGTCATCCCGTAGCCAGTCATCTCGTAGCCAGTCATCCCGTAGCCAGTCATCTCGTAGCCAGTCATCTCGTAGCCAGTCATCTCATAAGAACATAAGAACGAAGGAACACTGCAGAAGGCCTACTGGCCCATGCGAGGCAGGTCCAAGTCTCCTACCGGCTTAAGCCAATGCACCCAACCTAGTCAGGTCAGGTCACATTGACTTAAGGGAGGAACACGGCAACCGACCTGGTAGCACAAGCTATCAGGTCCAACTCACACCCACCCACATCTACTCATGTATTTATCCAACCTATTTTTAAAGCTACACAACGTTCTGGCCTCTATAACTGTACTTGGGAGTTTGTTCCACTCATCCACAACTCTATTACCAAACCAGTACTTTCCTATATCCTTCCTGAATCTGAATTTTTCCAACTTAAAACCATTGCTGCGAGTCCTGTCTAGGCTAGATATTTTCATCACACTATTTACATCCCCTTTATTTATTCCTGTCTTCCATTTATACACCTCAATCATATCCCCCCTAATTCTACGTCTTTCTAGAGAGTGCAGTTTCAGGGCCCTTAGTCTATCCTCATAGGGAAGGTTTCTGATACATGGGATCAACTTTGTCATCCTCCTTTGTACATTTTCCAGAGAATTTATATCCATTCTGTAATACGGTGACCAAAAATGTGCACATAATCTAAATGAGGCCTAACTAAGGATGTATAGAGTTGAAGAACAACCTGAGGACTCCTATTATTTATGCTTCTTGATATGAAGCCAAGGATTCTCGTAGCCAGTCATCTCGTAGCCAGTCATCTCGTAGCCAGTCATCTCGTAGCCAGTGATCTCGTAGCCAGTCATCTCGTAGCCAGTTATCTAGTAGCCAGTGATCTCGCCAGAGTCATCGTCAAGGCGTTTGTTTGTTTTTGATGGACCTCCTCGTTAGCGGCGATTATACAGAGATCTTTATGTGGCGAAAGGCCAGCACCTCATCACCGACCCAGCGGTCATGAGGAGGGTAATTACCCCCGCGCCCTCGCTAGTTACCTTGTTAGCAGACAAAACCACCACTTTGAGCTAAACATAAGGCCCTCGGCTACCCTCGCCAACTACTAATGTAAGCAATGGCGGACAGAACGCGCTGGAACTAAGCTAGCTGGCCGTAACGAGCGCCACAGTCTGTCTGATCTAACGAGGCTTCGCATTTTCCTTCCCGAGCGTAACTATCATAAGCCTGGCAATTATGTCGAGTCATTAGAGTCCAGCTTGGCCAATAAATAAAGGTCTCGTTGACAGCGCCAGCTAAGCGCCACCTCATTACAAATTCTTGTAGTCCCAGTGACACCAGTTTAAATTGCAAAGAGACCAATTATTGTCCCTGTGAAAGTCGTAATTGCTTGTTATTATGTTACTGACCAGTTAACACCATGGTTTGGGGAGTGTCCAGGAAACTCTCTTCTTTTGTATGGTAATGGTGGAGGTTTTGTTGCATGGTGATGGTGCTCTAAGACTGGTAATTATTTCAATTAGTCCAGAGTGACCCGGGTTGTATCCTATGTGCACCGCATGTGTGATGTTGATGCTGGGAGCATCTGTGGGAGACATCAGTGATGGGCTGATGTTGTGGACATCTGTGGGAGACATCTGTGATGAGGATGATGTTGATGCTGTGGATATCTGCGGGAGACATCAGTGATGGGGTGATGCTGATGATGTAGACATTTGTGGGTGACATCAATGATGGGGTGATGTTGATGTTGTAGACATCTTTGGGAGACATTAGTGATGGAGATGATGTTGGTGCTGTGGGCATCTGTGGGAGACATCAGTGATGGGGATATGGGTGATGATGGTAATGATGGTGTTAGTTTTGGTGGTGACTATTTATTATAGCATATGTGTGTGTGTGTGTGTGTGTGTGTGTGTGTGTGTGTGTGTGTGTGTGTGTGTGTGTACGCGTGTGCGTGAGAATGTATGACCACTGTCAGGGAGATTTACGCGCATGCTCAGAACACATTCTCTGCACACACACACACACACACACACACATACACACACACACACACACACACACACACACACAAACAAACAATTTGCACACAAACCAGTTGTCAAAACAATTTTCAAAGCAAATGTGACACACAAACATAGACATTGAAGATACATAACGACACATAATCTCATCATACAGTCACATAATGAGACAAAGATCAAATGTAAAGATACATACACCAAATACAACCTGAGACAAAGACAGACCAACAAAGACAGCTGGAAACTGCACACACGGGCACAGAGAACCACTGCCATAGAGACACGGAGGCGAAAGCACAAAGAAACAGAGATAAATATACAGAGAAAGGGGTACAGAGAAACTAAAACAGAGGCAACTGCACAGCCATAGAAAAAGACACTTTCAGACACAGAAGGATACAGTAGAAGACACAGAAAGACACAATGGCAGATACCATTAGACACAGTCAGACACAGCCACAGAGTTATGGACACAGTCATGGGCAGTCATTCACAGGCGTTGTCAGACACAGGGAGACACAGTGGGAGACACTGTTAGACACAGACAGTGAGACACAGTCATAAACACAGTCACAGGACGCCATCGTCAGACACAAAGCACAATCACAGACACAATCAGACGCCGTTACAAACAGCCTGAGAAAGACACTACCTGACACAGACCGCCAGACACAGACAGATCCGCAGACCTAGACAAAGACGAAAATACAGACTCAGACATAGACAGGGCTAGGCAGGCGGCTGCTCACCCAGTGTTGACATATACAAAGTGGGTCATTGTGTTGGAACGCTAAAGACATGGCGATGAGATGACCTTCAAGTACCTTCCTGTATTCTGGTCCGGGGTCACTATTCTTTTTGTCTCCAGAAATAATTTTTTGGTCTTTTGTGACCATTTTTTGGGGCTTCTAGTAATTCCTCTTGGTCTCTGGTCTCTCTTTTTCCTCTCTCAGATTTGCTTCTGTTTTTACAAGCGGTTCTTTTTCGTAAATTTCGGTTTCTTGTGGTCTCTGACGAGTACCTCAAGAGCTCTTTGATAGTTTCTATTGACTTTTTAGGTCACTAGAGATGACCTTGGGTCCAGGAGCCTCTTCATAATATCTAGTGACCTTTTTTTTTGTCAATGTGCCTTTTCGGTTTCGTATATATTTATTTCTTTTTGGATTTTTGTTGCCCTTTCCTGGTCTTTAGTGACTTATTTTAGTCTACGTTCTTTCTTTCTTTCTTTCTTTCTTTTTTTTTGGATTTGAAGTTTTTTTTTCTATATTTTTTCTTTAAAGAGACAAATAGAGTAATTAGAGTAACTAATACGAGTTGACTTCTCTTTGCCTATGACGAATCTCCACGAATACGTAGGATTATTTCATAGGCCTCTTTGGACTCATCCTTATTTCCGGGGACAGTTCTTTCGGTCTTCTCTTGTTTTTTTCCCTTGGGATTCGAGATCTTTTCCGTTATGGACATGGAAATCAATTGGTACTTCTGATCTCCTCTGTCTCCTGATTTCCCGGGCTTGCTCTCCTAGGTTACATTGTATTTATGCAACTCGTGGTCTCCTGGGCCTGTTCCCCTGGGTCTCATGGTTTTAATGTGGCCTCCTGGGCCTGTCTTCCTACTGGATATTATGGTTTTAATGTAACTCGTGGCCTCCTGGGTCTGTTCTCCTGGCTCTCATGGCTTTAGTATAACTCGTGGCCTCCTGGGTCTCTTGCTCTAGTACTCTGCTCCAGAGTACATAGCGTTTCCTGCACATCTCGTTATGTTTCTTTTCGTGTTCTTCCGAGATTCTCTGCTTCCCAAGAATCATGGGAATACTGGCAACTATTACCTTTTAGGAGACTCGGTTCCCTGAGACCCTTGACCTCGAGACGCAGACTCAGATTGCAGTGCAATCACACTCGGAAGTACTTGAGAAAGATAGATAGCAAGAGGATTTGAAGGCCTTCACCGAAGCTCTCTCCTGAGAAGAATTATGTACGTCTGTCTAGATTAAGGATTAAAGTATATGATCCAGGTGTATGCGTCAACGATGGAAGAGTATATGAGGTCTCTCTCTCTCTCTCTCTCTCTCTCTCTCTCTCTCTCTCTCTCTCTCTCTCTCTCTCTCTTTCGATATCGTTTCGTTTCTTGTAGAGCTTTATCCTTTCTTGATAAATCTCAACTCAGAGCGAAACGGCATTCCAGTGAAAGTGAACAACGTTTCGCTCAGTGTCTGTAATTCATGTCTTGGTCTCCTTGCTAGTCGAAAGTGTATCATCTCATCAAGCTCCTAGCCTCTTGGCCTCCTGGTCTCCTGGCCTCCTGGTCTCCTGGTCTCCTGGTCTCCTGGTCTCCTGGCTTGTGACTTACGAGGGGTTTCTTCCTCTCCACTACTCTGTTGATGCTGTTGTGTTGCGGTAGAAACCTCTCCGGCTGGGATCCGCCTCTTCGACAGCATGGTCAATAGCTGGTTTTGGGAGAAGAATTGGTCTGAGCGGTTCGACAGTGTGTAGAGTGTATTCGGTAACTGGCGACTGGCTTGTCGGGGGCAGTTTGGCGGCTGAAAACTGCCTCTTTAAGGCCACTTTGCGGTCAGTGACTGCTTTGGTTGGTGTATGTGATTTGTCTCCTTAGGAGAGATGGTGAGTGGTTTTCTTATTCTGGTGACTAGTGCATCCACTCTGGTGAGTAGTGCATCCACTCTGGTGAGTAGTGCATCCACTCTGGTGAGTAGTGAATCCACTCTGGTGAGTAGTGAATCCACTCTGGTGAGTAGTGCACCCATTCTGGTGAGTAGTGCATCCACTCTGGTAAGTAGTGCATCCACTCTGGTGAGTAGTGAATCCACTCTGGTGAGTAGTGCACCCATTCTGGTGAGTAGTGCATCCACTCTGGTAAGTAGTGCATCCACTCTGGTGAGTAGTGCATACACTCTGGTGAGTAGTGCATACACTCTGGTGAGTAAGTGCATCCGCTGTAGTTAGTAGTCCAAACCAAGAGATGTCGTTCGAGTGTGTGTGTGTGTGTGTGTGTGTGTGTGTGTGTGTGTGTGTGTGTATGTGTGTGTGTGTGTGTGTGTATACTCACTTATTTTTACTCATCTAGTTATGACTGCTGTCTCTAGACAAATATATTCACCAGATGTCAGATCAACCAGGTTGTGATGGATATGTGGC